>NC_061120.1:148104523-148384035 GCF_002878395.1 Capsicum annuum | reverse complement strand
CATCCGAATCTAGTAAAATTTTTGTGTTGTGATCAAGTGCCTCAATAAAACTGCGAGATAGTACCTTATTGGACTGCTGATGATGTTGATAGTCTCGAAAAAGCGTTTTGAACCTCTTCCACGAATGATATAAGTTCTCATCTGGCTTCTATTTGAAGCTCAAAATCTCACTATGCAGTCTTGCTAGATGGAATGAATTGGATGAGGAATTTTTGAGCTAAGTCATCCCAAGTTGTAATTGAACTTTCTGGCTCAGATTTCAACAACTTTTTTACATCCCCCAATAGTGAAAATGGGAAAAATGCTAGCCTAACACAGTCAGTTGAATCTAATGAGGCAAGACAACACGACAGTCATAACTATAATATTCTTGAATCCAACTTAGATATGATATCGATTAAGTTCAAAAAGTCATAGATGAATATATAAACTAGCGCAAAAGAAGAAAAGTTTTGAAGCTTGATTTAAATGAAAACTCAAAGAGGAATGATGAAATTAGAAAATAGAAATCAAAGCATGTCAAATTAAAATTGACCTACTTCATGAAGATCTTGATGATGCAAAAATAAAATTAAACAGTATTAAGACATCCCAAGCCATAATTTTGTAAGATCAAATTCCTTCAAAGACAATTCAAGTTCCTCATCAGGGTCGTTTAAATCAGCTAATACCTTTTTCTCCTCTCGAGGACCCATCTTTTTTATATGTGGATAGAGAGGGCACAAATCCTATAGTTGCAGGCATAAGCCAATTAGTGTGTTGGTTTGGAAGACCAAAGAAAGCACATCTAACCCGCAAGGACCCAAGACCACTTGGGGTACCTAGAAAGAATTAATTTTCTCATTATGTAGGAATATGTCCGCAATAACCATAAAAATAAAATATGAGCTCCTGATGGTGGATGTTCCAAATACACGACCGAAAAGAAAGAAATCTCCTCTACTTTGAAGAATGCAGGTGAAGGATCAACAAAATTCAGTGTCAACGCCAAAGGTAATTTCACAAGAGTTGATTTAGTAATGCTCATCTTCTTTTACGAATCCACAAAAGTATGTCTTGTAGATGGACTCAAGTATAACCCACTCAGCATCGATAAAAGTATGACAACAGCTTTAAAGTTTCCTTCAAAACAAAAAAAATGGTATATCATAAATGACAACATTGGTATCTATTTCTTTGGTGAATGCTAAAAATAGGAAATAGCATATGTATCATGTCACATCATCAATAGGTGTATCACCCATAAAAGTGCAGTGAAGAAGAATAGGTAAGTGATTTGAAATCCGGAGATGATGTTTGCACAATCTCTGAGCCATCACAAGCAGAGTCGACTATATCTCTTTCCGAGTCCACTTCTATATTTGAAATCAAAAAAACTAAAATAAAGAGATATATATAGCTTAAGGATATTCCCTCCAAGAAGGTACTGATTCAATAAAATCATTCTCCTCATTAGAATCAATAAGAGTTATTATTATCAATTGCTGCCCTCAAATGTTTTAAGCTACTTCATATGGTTTATCCATGAAGAAATTTTTGTCAGACAACTTCCATAATTTGAAAATCTTTTATACCCAAAACCATGTTTCTAAACTACTAAAGCACTTCAATGTCTCAAGCGAGCTCCAAAGGCTTCACATGAAAAATTGAGTGCTTCCCTACTTTTTTTTAAAAAAAGGATAATTTTGATGCAATTCTAAGTCTTAATTTTTTTTAAAATTCTTCTTATTATACATGTTTCAATATTATTACTGATAACTCTAACATCTTCTTATGAGAATGTTACTATTTTGGCGAAAGTTTTTATCACATGAGTGATGCCCCGATGTTCATAACTCATAAAGGAGCAAACTTTAGTTGACTCTCCAACAAATAGAGCAACATACATAACCTTTGGGAGTTGCTGTACTCAAATCCTATGAATCATGTATCAACTACTTGATTTTAATTTGAATTTTGAATCTGTTTCTAGAATGTGTGACAATAATAGTGTTGTTAATCTATCTAAATGTTCTATGCATCTAGGGCAAAACATATTGACATTAAGAATCATTTTTTTCATAATAATGTAGAAAGTGCATTTATTTTTTTCCAAAAAACTACTAGTTTTTTTTTTTTAAAAAAACCATTGTTAAAAGAAAGATCTTGTTTTCTAAAAAAAATTTGGCATTAACGTTTTATGAGTCATCTTTTTAGACACAAATATTTTTACTTAATCTGATTTTATTTTTACAAAATGATTGCTTGAAGAAAGATCTTGTTTCCTCAAAAAAAGAGATTTGGCCTTAATGATTTATGTGTCATATTTTTTTAAACAAATCTTTTTACTTAGTCCAATTTTAACTATTTTACCAAAAAGTAGTCTTTTCAAAAGGGAAGTAATTATTAACTTCACTATTTCCCATACCTTCTCTGCCACCCTTTTCTCTTCTACAATGCATTGTCCTTTCACCTCCATCAGTCTTGTTTCACTTCATGCCTCTTCATTATCCCATCTGAACAGTCACCTCTTACCCTCTTGCTTCTAGTCATCTTAACAGGTTCTTCTCCTCCCTCTCTCATCCTGTAAATCTCATCTCTTCTCATTTAAGAGAAAGACTTGATCCATGGCCAATGTATCCAGAATCTCTTCCAATAATCCCGTTCTTCTCTCAGAGTCATCCGACGAATCCTCATCTCAATCTACTATCCTTAAGATATGACAACCCCCTTCCAGCCTCATCTCTTCTGTAAAAAAACCTCATCCAAATCCTTCTAACTCTTTCCTTCCAAAAGAGATGGACCAATTCTGGACAAACACTCACAAATAAAAATTCCAATCCTTCTAATAATTGTTTCATCATACCCAGTCGCTTAGTCAATCTTACTCTATAAAAAGATGCCTCTAGTAATATCAGCCATTTTCAAATTTTAAGATTTGTCTTTGCTTTTTTGCCTCTGTGGACATCTAGTTATGAAGACCCTGTCAGCATGTTTTATGCTAGTCTTTGAATTTTCCCAGACAGTTGTGAATTCTAGACTCTTGGTCTAGCCACCATATTTGTCCTGAATAACTTCCTGTTTGAAAAAAGATTTTGATACTAAGTTTTTTGATGTAGTCCCTTTTATGAACAATAACTAGCCTAAAGACTTTGAAGTAAGTTTTGAGGAAGCCAAGAAATTTTTGTCTGACCCTGACTCTGTGTCAACAAACTTTGGTCCCTTGTCTTTATGTTTCAAATATCGCATAATGGCCCATATCATTGCTACCACTCTGATTCTGCAAAACGGATCCCTTAGTAGAATAACTTGTCGTGATGTCTTTGTGTTTGACTATATGGTCAAAAAGATCAAAATAAATTGGGCAACATGGATATAAAAGTACATGCTTGAGTGTGTAAGGAAAGTCCATTACTCTACCAGTTTGCCATACGGGATGTTTATCGCTCAGATCCTTTTGTTCTACTCCATCGATCTCTCTACCTATTCCATTGTAGAAGTTGCTGCAACATATGATTCAACAACGTTAGTAGCTTAGGATATGTCTTAGTGGAAGATGAATAGTGCAAGAAAGAATCTATCCATGCTAAGGCTGAACCTCCAAAGGTAAGTAAATCTATTTCTAACTCTTTATATCTTTGTTGTAGAAACTTGAAGAACTCAAGAAATAGTTCATAGCTATTGAGGAAGATGGCATGCAACTAGAGGAGTCTACAACCAAACTCCTGGACCTTGGGAAAAATTACAAGATTTAATATAAGTGTTGGTCTGGCTAGCATTCTATGGGCTCAAATTAGAAGGAGTCAAGTTATTCTCTCGAGTTCTCTCTCGCATGGACTCTTTCAAATCCTATGTATCTTCCATGAATGATAATCTGGTTGTCTCTGTTCAAACCTTCTACTCCTCCTTTGTCAAAAATATTGAAAAATCATATGACAAGTTTTGTAATAATATGCATAATATCCTAACATACTTCCTGCTGAAACGGTGAATTATGAATTTTTATTCAAAAAGGGGTTCCTTTCCCTTATGTTGATGGGTTGTAAGACAATCTTTATCATACTATCTCACACATTTTTTTCTCTGCCTAGTTAATAGATTATGAATTTCCATAATTGTCTATTGTATCTTATGTGTTGTTCAGTCTATGTTTTTTCTTTCTCACTACTATTCCTTTTTACTATGCCCAAAGGGTGAGAAAGACAGGAATATCAAGAAATCAGGAAGCACCCATCATTCAGGAGGAATAAGTCAATAATAGACTTTTCACACACAAAGGCGACTGATACCCAATAAACATGGGACAACAAAAATGCATAAAAGTCAAGGGGAGAAATTCGACTTTCAGTACTCAAAGGCCGACTGATAACCATGAAACTTGGAATAGCAATGATGCTTACAAGTGTGGGGGAGCAAGCTGACAGACAGGGAAGTTAACTGATATTTACTCTTGTTTGTCATTATCAAATAGGGGGAGATAGTTAGCCTTCGAAGTCAATATTTTAATAATAACAAACTAATTGGTGGATCTTTGAAGGACATTGAAGACAATTGATAAAGGAAGGCAAATCCAAGACTGGAAGGACATCAACTTTTGATCCACGATATCAAAGAAAATCTATCAGAATAAGAACAAACGAAAGCAGAATCTCCGTCCCATAAGTCTTGACAAATGAAATCAATCAAGGGGAATCTTTGGCCTAAAGTCTCGACAAATTAGATCAATAATGACTAAAGAAAAAGAGGAAAAAATCACAAGCATATTTGGAAAAGCATCAATCTATATAAGACCAAAAATAAAAATAGATCACAGACATATCTGATATAGACGTGATCTAAAGCCTTATATGGACATATTTGACATGGACATATCATACAACTATATTCTTCAATCAAGGAATAAATTTAAATCCATTATTGAAAAGAAATCTAATGGGTTTCCTTATAAAGAGTAGCAATCAAAGACTATAAAATATGAAGACTGAAGACAGACACGGGTTACCGAACTTCAAGGAGAAAAATCAAAGTGTCTCAATTTTAGTCTCACAAGGCTTTGTAAATTTTAGTTTACAATTGATATATAAAGTGTAGGATCGAGCCAAATTTGTAACATCAACTAAAGTTGTGTCACAAGATATGAAGAGAAAAATAAGTCTTCAGAACGTGTTTTCTTTCATTGTACTCAAGCCCGACATTGAACAATCTAAGGAAACTTTGACACCCAAGGGGATTAGAAGTAGACACCATATTGGTGTTCTGATCCAGGATAAATCTATGTGTCTTTACTTTGTCTTTAGATAATTATTTGCTTAATTGTGTTAAATCTAATTTGTTTTGTAAAGTGCACTGATCTACAGGCAAATCAACCGAAAAGAGTCAGTAGACTACTCACAAAAAACTTTTAATTAATCTATCTCTTGAATTTCCTGCATAACCCTAAAAATATTTTCCATCTCTTCCAGAAAACCTTGAGGATCTTTCTCCACCTTAAAACTAGTAAAAGTTAGAGGAATTAACCTTATGAACTGGCCAACCCTTATGGCCTCAGAAGATGGAGTAGCAGATGCACAACACTCAGCCTGAGAAGCTACAACCTAAGCAATTATATGGATCAACTGATGAAACTCCACATTCATCACGTCGGCCTGATAAGGACTAAAGGAACTGGTGGAACTCCAAAACAATCAAGAATTGGACCCCTAGACCAACTATCGATCCCATAAGTAGAGCGAGTCCTATTAACATCATCCCCGGTTGGGACAACTGATTTTCCATGCATATCATATCATCGAGGCATGATCTGAAAAGAAAAAAAAAATAGGAATGAGAGAGGATTTCAAGACCTTAGACTCAATATCTTGAAATTAGAACACAAGAAGAGGAACATTCCTAAATACTTTATAGCCTCTCCCTTATGAGTGTAGCGCGCTACACTCCCTTAAAAGACTCTAGTCAACACAGCTTTGTGAACTCCTAATTAACCATTAACCTAGGGCTCTAATACAAATCTGACATAGCTAAAACCAAGGCTGAGTTATGTCGGGTGATTCAAGACAAACCAGGACCAGAGACCATCCTCAAATACCCCACCCTAACTGCCCTATATACCATATCACATGATTCCAATATATATATATATATATAATATCCAAAACAAAATGGAACAATCATAAATCAAATACAATCAACTAGACTCAGCCCCAACACCAATACCGATTCCAAGGCTAATACCAGTTTCGACATCGCCCATAACAGCCCATAGTAGTCCCAGGAAGCCTCTATTCAATAGTAAATCAATATTCGACCGGGACATGCCCCCGACCATAGCAAAAACCATAGTCTATTAAAGGGCCAAAGTGCGTAAAGAAATCCTTGACATGAAATGGAGCCTTTCGAAGTACGAAAGATCACTACTTTAATCCAACACAAGTTGATCCATAATTTGATCACTGAGAAAGAGGAGTAGTATGGCCAATTCCTGCATCACGTGGGATACAACCGCCCGAAGATGGGTTAGCAGGTAAATGCTATCATGCACTCTGGATAAGGATAAAATAATACAATCCTTTAAAACATAGTAAACAACCATATGCATTCACAACCCTATATATATATATATATATATATAATGCATGCCGGGAAAGAGAACCGGGTTTCGTATTCTTTTAAAACTATTAAACTAGGTATGTGTAGGTTTACCTTCCTAGAAAAATCCACGGGCTATATGGGTTTAGTGTTACCTCCTGAACGAGTCCCGATACATATAGATGCACAAACCTGAGATACCATAGAGGTAGGGGATTCCAATGTACACTTAGCCCTCAATAATACATAAATACTAAAATTGCTTAGGGGATTCCTATGCACCCCACAAATATATGGTCGCCATGAACAATCCTCATGCCGAAAAACATAAGCTTTTTTGGTGTCTGTCCATTGGACTCACACCTTCATAGTTCGATATCACGACACAACTTTTTCCCAATTAAAACCATTAGTACAGAACCAGTCCACCAATTCCAATTATTATTAACCAATGTCATAAGAAGTGGTATCATCATACTGACTATAGCTTGTAAGAAATATCCTTAGACAAACTTTTCAAAGGAGGGATTCCCATGTACCAATAGATTCTATTATAATTAATGAGGGATTCGTATGTACCCCCACAAGTAGTTCGTTATTATGTTTTCTTGGGGGATTTCCATGTACCCCACAAGGTTATCAATTAAATCATAACCATGACCACCAAGACCTTACCATTAAACCTTTTGAAACCATTTAAACAAATTAAGCCAGTTATGGTTCTATTACCCATTTATACCATGCAAAGTTTCAACAAAAGTCCAAATATGTCACCTAAAGCATTCTCACAGACATTTTATCAAACATGTTGAGGGCATATAGTTTCCAAAACTAAAACCATGTACCAATTAACCATTCCCATGAAAACACATATTCAATCCAACATTATAACATAAAAACCATAAGTAAGAGCATAGGAAAGCCATAACCAAACCTTTTAAAACTAAAGCCTCGAACAAATAATTCAAAAATCAAAACTATAATACAATTATGCTAGGAAAACCATACATTAATTCATGCCTTTAGTTTAACTATCAAAGAGGGAGGAGTAACATGACTTAGTTTACGGAGAAGACGAAGCGAAACTACCCTTGTAAGCCCAAAATTGACTGGGAGAATTTGAGAGTGTTTAAACTGTTCTCAATAGAGAATAATAGGGTATATGATGTCCCAATAAAGTTTTAAGTTTTAAGGTTATGAGAGGTTAAGAGGGGAAATATCCAGATTACCCCCAACTTAAACTATACAAATTGCCCATAGGAAGGTGCTACCACACGCTCTCCAACTGTACCCTACCATATGAGTGGTACCCACCACTCGTACCATAGAAATCCCTTTGATCCCAATACTATCCAATATACGAAAACCAAGGCCAACCCATACCCAAGCTTACAACAAGTACCCTAGAGTCGTACCTTTGGTGGAATAGAATCCTCTATGCTTGACTTAGGGACTCATATAGTTGGTATCATACTTATTGTATCCTATCATATGACTTGTATTATCTATTTGTCCCTTGGAAAAAACTATCCATACCACATTTATTAATATACGACCAAGGCCTCCTAAACCTTACCATATCATACAACAAGTAACCACATGTCGTATGATGTCCAGAATGTCAAAACTGAGAAATTTTTTAAGATAAAAAACCCAAGGTATTTCAACTACAGTAACAGTTTTTGCATAACAGTCACAAATAACATAATAAGAAGTCAATCAACTCATCCCAATAAAATATCAATCTCTTTCATTTCCAGAATAACTAAGTATTATAGGATTTAAAACCCCAAAAACATCATATGACATACATGATACACTTGAGCAACACATACAAACACCCAAACTAGCATGGCCACATACATAAGAGCATTAAGATATTCATAATTGAATTGGCAACCTATTACAAATTTAACAGACACTTAAGAGAAAGTTGAACTGGTAAAAAGAAAATAGAATCCATATGATCATAAAAAAGAATTGTACTTATGATCAAACTATAAGAATTCTCTATTTTATGTTAAGTCAAAATAGCATAAATGTCACAACTCAAACCACGTACTATCTCAAGCCCACTATGATCCAGACACCACCCCCTTAGCCAATCATCTAAAACACATCAAAAAGAAATATAGCCGAAGACAACCAAAGATAGAAATAAATCTAGATAAATCAAGGAAGGTCTAAGAAAAAAAACAACCATCCAACCTATACTTATCCACAAAAGCCTCTAAAGCCAAGATGCTAAATTAGGTTGGGACATGCCCTGACCATGACATAAGAAACAAACAATATTTAAAATATGAAAAGAAACCTAATGAAACTGTAAAGCTTTTCAGATGATGGAGGCTCACTGCTTCACAACAACTCAACTAATATCTACATCTTCTACTACTACACCAGAGTAATAAAAGAACCTTAGGGCCATACATTATTAATTGATGTAGGGTCTAGAGATGGTTAGTATGATATACACTAGCATATAACTCAGGATAATTGATAAAATAATGCCATGTCCAAAACCAGTCAAACCATATGCACACATTCGTACATACATATTTAGGATGTCAGGATAGGTAAAATGGTCATGAACATAAGTGTTTGAAATCATTATCCTAGACTGTGTAGCTTTATCCATCTTATGGGAACCCATGGGCTACATGGGTCCAGCTCTCCCTGTTAAAAGGGCCCTAGAGCATGTGAGCCACATGAACCATGGAAATCTATTAGACGGCCAAAGACACCAAGGCTCCACCTTCATGAAGAGATTCATGGTGCCAAAATAAAATTAAATAGTACAAAGACATCCCCAAGCAACAGTTTTCTATGATCAAATTCCTCAAAGACAATTCAAGTTCCTTATTAGGATTGTTTAAATCAGCTAATACCTTTTTTCCCTCTCAAAGACTTGTTTCTTTTATATGTGGCTAGAGAGGGAATAAATCCTACAGTTGCAGGCATAAGCCTATTAGTGTGTTGGTTTGGAAAACCAAAGAAAGCACATCTAACCCGCAAGGACCAAGACCGCTTGGGGTACCTAGGCAGAATTAATTTTCTCATTTTGCAGGAACATGTCTGCAAAAACCATAAAAAGAAAATATGAGCTCCTGATGGTGGATGTTCCAAATACATGACTGGAAAGAAATAAATCTCCTATGCTTTGAAGAATGCAGTTAAAAGATCAACAAAATTCAGTGTCAATACCAGAGGCAATGTCACCAGAGTCGATTCGGTAAAGCTCAACTTCTCATATGAATCCACCAAAGTATGTCTGGTATATGGTATCAAGTATAACCCACTCAACATCGATAAACCGCGTGATGACGAGTTTAGAATCTCCTTCAAAACAAAAAATAGTTTATCACACATGACAACATTGGTATCTATTTTTTTTGGTGAATGCCAAAAATGGGAAAGAGCATATGTAACATGTCACATCATAAACAAATGTGTCACCTATAACAATGAAGTTAAAAAGAACAAGTTAGTGATTTGAAATCCAGAGATAATCTTCGCACAATCTTCGATCCATCATAAGAAGAGTCGACTATATCCCCTTTTGAGTCGGCTTCTATATCTGAAATGACAAAATTAAAATAAAGATATATATATATAGATCAAGGATATTCCTTTTAAGAAGGTTCTGAATTCAATAAACCCATTCTCCCTATTAGAATCAAATAAGTTATTATTATCAGTTGCTGCCTTGAAATATTTTAAGCTGCTTCATATGGTTTATCCATGAAGAAATTTTTGGGAGACAACTTCCGTAATTTGAAAGTCTGTTATACCCAAAACCATGTTTTTAAACTGCTAAAGCACTTCACAATATCAAGCGAGCTCCAAAGGCTTCACATGAAAAATTGAGTGCTTCCTTACTTTTTTTTTTTTAAAAAAGGGTAATTTTGATGCAATTTTAAGTTTTATTTTTTTTTAAATTCTTCTTATTCTACATGTTTAAATATTATTACTAATAACTCTAACATCTTCTTATGAGAATATTGCTATTCTAAATGTGACAATTTGAATTTTGAGTTTGTTTTTAGAATATGTGACTATAATAGTGTTGTTAGTCTATCTAAATGTTTTATGCATCTAGGAAAAGCATATTGACACTAAGCATCATTTTATTCATAATAATGTGGAAAGTGAAATTGTTTTATTCCAAAAAGCTGCTGGTTTTTTAAAATAACCATTTCTAAAAGAAAGATCATTTTTTCTTAGAAAAAATTTGGCATTAACATTTTCTGAGTCATATTTTTGGACACAAATATTTTTACTTAATCCAATTTTATTTTTACAAATCCATTGCTAGAAGAAAGATTTTATTTTCTCAAAAAAAATAAAATATTTTGCATTAATGATTTATGAGTCATATTTTTTGACAATAATCTTTTTACTTAGTCTAATTTTACCTATTTTACCAAATACCAAATTGTAGGGGGGTGCGGATAACTTTTGTGGTAAAATAGATCCATTTTTATTTGTGTGTGGATATTCCTTAACTTTTCTAAATATTTTTATTTTGAGTTTATTTATGTTAGTTTTATCGATATTCATATTTTGGGGGGTGATTAAATGGTAATTGATTAAATGCTTTACTATAGTATTCTTTATTTTTTTCCCTTAGTTTTTGTAATTCTTCTATATTATTTTGAAGGTATTCTAAATACTCTATATCTTTTGTTTCAAAATATCTAATTAGATTATCTTTCATAAGTTTTTATAATAATATTATTTCTTCCATATTTTGTCTTTAATATTTTAAATATTCATAGTCTATCATTTTATCCTATAGTAATTGCAGAGTTACAAATTTCTGTATAATAATTTATCCTAATTGTACTGTAATGTATTTCTAATTCTAGATTTTCAATGCTATTTATTA
The DNA here is from genome assembly GCF_002878395.1 of Capsicum annuum. Classification (NCBI taxonomy): domain Eukaryota; kingdom Viridiplantae; phylum Streptophyta; class Magnoliopsida; order Solanales; family Solanaceae; genus Capsicum; species Capsicum annuum. The sequence goes on along the minus strand of NC_061120.1, from coordinate 148,372,583 downwards.
TCTTGTGTTTTTCTTCTCGTAGCAAGGTTTTTAAATTATATAAACTATCACATGTACTTTTTCCTAAATTTTCTAAGGTTTCTTCTATCCATATTAATTTTTCTTTTAGATTTTCTATTATTTTTCTAATTCGGTTTCTATAATTAATTTCTTCATTTAGATTACCTTGATTTTCTCTAGTTTTTCTAATATATTCTAACATTTCTTAATTTGACTAATATTTGTCTGGGTAATTATACAGGTATAACTGTTCTATCCAATTTATAGTTTCAATTTCATAGTCTAATAATTTTTCTAATATTATTCTCTTAATATCTATAATTTCTATATCTCTAAGTATATATAAGATTAAGATTTTAAGATTATCTATCATTTAAAATTGGTTAAATACTTTATTATAATAATTTTTAGTTGTTTGTTTTAATCTTATTAATTCTTCTATATTTTCACTAAGAAATTGTATATATTTTATATCTATTTTTCAAAATTCAAAATATACATAATTTATTATAGTTAGTGTGTGGGTTTGGCATGTAAGTATTTATAAGAGTTGTTCGGTAGGTGTGGTATATAATTAATTCTAGTCATAAAATATCTATCAAATATTTTTTCCAATATGATTTTTCTTATATTCACTATTTCTATATCCTTAAGTACATATAAAACGAGTATTTTAAATTTATCTACCATTTCATCAAATAAAGAATTATTCATTTTTCATAAAATTACTATTTTCAAAATATTCCCTTCAATCATGCACATAACAAAATATGATCCCTTTAGATTGCTATATACTAGATTATTCTTAAATAACATATTTTTCGGTCACTATTAGTATGGTAATCTGGATACTTTTCCCTTAAACAACGCCTCTACTTTGGTTACCCCCCTATCATGGCTTTCTTGCCTCACCGATTTCACCTTTAGGATGGCATAGTTCTTAGGAATGTTTCTCCTTTTCCACTTTGCTAATAAACTTCTTAACATGCTATTTTTTGAATAATTCTACTATAAAGCAACTAACATGAACTTATTTTATCATATCATGATTGTTAGGAATTTATTAATTTAGCAATTCATAATAGTAAATGAATATACCTGTTCTGGTAGTTTTGATAATTATAAGTTTTGTTCCTCCATAGATTTTTCCATTAAAATAAACCTGTTTTTTAATAAATAAGCAAAATTTTTGTTGTGGACAAGAGATTTTTTGCTTCAATGTATGAAGGCTTTCCTTCATCTGAGAAAGTGCTCGTTTATTTATATTCTTAGAAATGAAAATGCGTACACTGTTTTTCTTTACATCTGTCAGCTACTTTACAAAATTAAAAAAAAATATTTCTGCAAAGTCCTAAAGCTAATGTCTAATCTAATAATGACACTACTTGCCAAAAAATCTAATAATGGCACTACTTGCCAAAAACCTAATAATGGCACTACTTGCGAAAAATCTAATAATGGCAATACTTGCCAAAAATCTAATAATGGCACTATTTGCCAAAAAAGACTAAGAAAAGTCAAACAACCTAAGGCTAGTTATATGATAATTACGTAAAGCTATCTAGCTATTTTAAATCTTCCATATTTCTTTTTCTCCTTGAATTACTTTCTTTGTCTTCTTTCTTTATCCGTAGTTATGTTTTTTTTATTGCTCTGTATCATTATTGCTTCATATCTTGCATCTTCCAGCTGTCGCTTTTAACTTCTTCTATTCCAGTTGAACTTCTAGGACAATATTATCTTCTCCATTACATTTTGAACATTGATGGTCTTGATATTTATGTCCAATTAACTTGCAATATCTGGTTAATAATTCTTGTGAAATAAATTTTTCTCTAATTGGTTTGGCGATAGGTTTTTTCTCTGGATTGAGTAAAGTCAAGATCCATTGCCTAACATCTTCCATATCTGCTTCTCGTATTTCCTTTGAATTTGAGTATACTATTACATTACCTCTTGAATAATAACTCCATATGGGATTTTTGTTGCGATAAGTGTTTGCTAACTCTTGAAGAATTATGGATAGTCCGATAATTCTCCTATTTGCATAAAAATTTTGTATCTCAATTCTAGGTATTTCTGGTTTTGGAATAATATCTTCTGGTATAATCATATCTTGGGTCATTTCTATTTTTACAACTTGTATAGGTGATTTAACTTCATCATACAATATCTCTGCTGGTGCCGTGTAAAATTTTATAAAAAATAGGTTACCATTGGTTATTCTTTTAAAAATGTTAAATGAATCATATATTTCTGGTATATTGGATATTTCATTTCCGTCTTGGGTATATATGGTACTAAGTAGTCCATATTCGTAGCATGTTTTTACTAGACTTGGTTTGGTTTAGGGTAAAGCAATTAGTTTATTGTATCCGGTTATTTTCTGGGTTATATAATTCGTATGTGGTTCTTGGATGTTTATAGCTCTGGGTTGGTATTTAAGAAGGTTTGTATTTTGTAAATATTTTCTATGTATGTTCGGGCTGTATAGTTGTAGGTCTTTTTGTCTTGGTTTAAACTATCTCGGCATGTGGTAATTTGTGGGGGTATGAACATTGGATCTTTAGGTGTATTTGGAATAAATAGTTTATCAAATAGCCTGTTTAGGTTAATATTTGTGTTTTTCCTAACTTCTTTGCTTGTACCTACAGAAGTAGATTGATAAACGTTATGGGTTTTATGGAGTGTCCCAACGCCTCCTTCTAGCTCTGAAATTTTAATGTATTCCAATCGACATAGCTCTGTACACTGCTGAGTTAGCTAATTTGTAGCTATAGACTTCAGTTTAACTTCATTAGTCTTTAGCTTTTCTATTTCATTACTTATACTGTCCACTTTCATTGAAAGCATAGTTAGGGTGTTGAATATCTTTTCTAGAGTATCCTCTTCTATTATATCAGTCTGTGTAGCTTTGTCTTGATATGTAATCTTCAATAACATTTTTGTTCGTACTAGTTACTTCAATTATAAATGTGAAATTTAATATATTCAAGACTAGTCTCCGAATCTCTTTTGTTGTAACTAAATTTTGTATTTTCTTTGTTAGCCACCGACATACCTGTGTATTATCTGTTCGTACCATAAACTTGTTATATACAATATATGGCTCAAATGCTAATAAACATTTATAAAATGAGCATAATTCTTTTCTATTTATTTCCCAATTTATTTCTGTTTCATTAAACGTACCTGAGTAGTATCAACAATGGTGTTCTGATTTTTCTTCTTCATATCAATATTTAAGTACTCCTCCATAACTATATTCACAAGCATCTGCTTCTACTATATATATATAAATTTTTTATTTTCATCTGGAAATTGTAATTTTGGTAATTCTTTAAAAAAGTTTTTCTTCTTCATTATAATTATATTCTACATCCTTTTTTAATTTTTTTCTGTAAGGGCTTTAGATTTTCTGCTAATTTTGGTATATATTCTTTTACTTGGTTTACTAATCCTAAAAATGATTGTAATTTTTTTTTGTATCTAATTCTTCTTTTGAATTTATTATTTTTTGTACTATATGTTGTTGCATTTTTACTTCACTTTTATCTATTTGTATTTCTACAAATTCTATCTGATTTTTCATAATTTCAGCTTTCTTTTCACTTAAACTTATTCCCAATTTTTCTATTATATCCGTAAATTGTTCTAATAATTTTAAATGATCTTCTTTAGACTTTGTATATAATAGTATATCATCTATATATACTATACAATTAGGCAATTGTATACAATTACCCATTTATACCATGCAAAGTTTCAACAAAAGTCCAAATATGTAACCTAAAGCATTCTCATAGGCATTATATCAAACATGTTGAAGAAATATAGTTTCAAAAACTAAAACCATGTACCAATTAATAATTCCCATTAAAACACATATTCAATCCAACATTATAACATAAAAACCAACAGTAAGATCATGGGAAAACCACAACCAAACCATTTAAAACCAATGCCCCAACATATAATTCAAAAATCAATACCATACCACAATAATCCCATGAAAACCATACATTAAATCTTTCCTTTAGATGAACTAACAATGAGGAAAGAGTAACATGACTTATATTACGAAGAAGACGGAGAGAAACCACCCTTGTAAGCCCAAAATTGACCACCTTGAAAGAAACACTAGCCTTCCTTGACCCAAGAGACTTGAGAGAATTTGAGACTGTTTAAAGTGTTCTGAATAGAGAATAATAGGGTATATGATGTCCCAATAGAGTTTTAAGTTGTGGGTTTATGAGAGGTTAAGAGGGGAAATGTATAGATATTTCCCAACTTAAACTATACAAATTCCCCGTAGGAAGGTACTACCACACGCTCTCCAACCGTGCCCTACCATACAAGTGGTACCTGCCACTTATACCCTAGGAATTCAGTGGATCCCAATACTATCAACCATATGACAACCAATGCCAACCCATACCCAAGATTATGACAAGTACCCTAGAGCATTACCTTAGGCAGAATAGAATCCTCTAGGCTAGACTTAGCGCCTCATATGATTGGCATCATACTCCTAGTACCCTATCATATGACTTGTATGATCCATTTATACCTTAGATAAAAACCATCCAAACCACATTGATTAACATACGGCCAAGGCCCCCTAAATCGTACCATAGTATACGAGAAGTAACCACAAGTCGTATGATATCCAGAATCTCAAAACTGAAAAATTTTCTAAGGTCCAAAACCTAGGGTGTTTCAACTACAGTAACATTTTTTTTGCATAATAGTCATAAATAACATGATAAGGAGACAATCAACTCAACACAATATAATATCAAAATCTTTCATTTTTAGAATAACTAGGTTTTTTAGGATTTTAAACCTGACAAACATTATATGACACATATGATACACCTGATCAACACATACAAACACCCAAACTTGAATGGCCATATACATAAGAGCATCACGATATTCATAATTGAGTTAGCAACCTATCATAAATTTAATAGACACATAAGAAAAAGTTAAACTGGTATTAAATAATATAGAATCCATACGATCATTAACAATAATAGTACTTACGATCAAACTATTAGAAGCCTCTATTTGATGATGTGCTAAAATAGTATAAATATCACGACTCAAACCAGGTCCTAGTCATGACGGGTATCTCAAGCCCACTATGATCTGGACACCACCCCTTAGCCTAATATCTAGACCACATCAAAGGTAAATATAGTAGAAGACAACCATAAATAGAAATAAATATAGATAAATCAAGAAAATTCTAAGAATAACAAAAACCATCCAACCCATACTTGTCCACAAAAGCCTCTAAAGCCAAGATACTAAATTAGGTCGAAACATGCTCGACCATGACATAAGAAAACTAAAAATCTTTAAAATATGAAAAGAAACCTAATGAAATGGTAAAAATTTTCAGATATGGAGGCTCACTGCTTCACAGAAACTCAACTGATATCTACACCATCTACCACTACACTAGAGTAACAAAAGAACCTTAGGGCCCTACATCATGAAACCATGCAACATCCAGAGATGGTAAGTATGATATACACGAGCATATAACTTAGGAAAATTAATAAAATAATGCCATATCAAAAACCAATCAAACCATATGCACACATTCGTACGTACATATATAGGATGTCAGGATAGGTAAAATGGTCATGAACATAAGTGTTTGAAATCATTAACCTAGATTGTGTAGCTTTATCTATCTTATGGGTACCTATGGGCTACATGGGTCCAGTTCTTCCTACTGAAAGGGACCCAGCGCATGTTATCCACACGAATCATGGAAATCTGTTGGACGGCCAAAGGCACCAATGCTACTACTTCATGAATAGATTGATCATGCAAATATAAAATTAACCAGTATTAAGACATCCCCAACCAACAATTTTTGAAGATCAAATTCCTTCAAAGAAAATTTAAGTTCCTCATCAGGGTCGTTTAAATCAGGTAATATCTTTTTCTTCTCTCGAGGACCTGTCTAGTTTATATGTGGACAGAGAGGAAAAAAATACTACCGTTGCAGGCGTAAGCCTATTAGTATGTTGGTTTGGAAGACTAAAGGAAGAACTTCTAACCCACAAGGACCCAAGACCACTAAGGGTACTTAGGAAGAATTAATTTTCTAATTTTGTAGGAACATGTCCGCAAAAATCATAAAAAAGAAATATGAGCCCCTGATGGTGTATGTTCAAAAAAATGATCGGAAAGAAAGAAATCTCCTCTATTTTGAAGAATGAAGGTGAAGGATCAACAAAATTCAGTGTCAATACCAGAGGCAATGTCACCAGAGTTGATTCAGTTAAGTTTAGCTTCTCATATGAATCTACCAAAGTATGTTCGGTAGATGGACTCAAGTATAGCCCACTCAGCATCGATAAAAAATATGACTACGGGTTTCGAATCTCTTTCAAAACAAAAAATGGTTTATCACACATGACAACGTTGGTATCTATTTCTTTGTAGAATGCCAAAAATGGGAAATAGAATATACAGCATGTCATATCATCTTTACATATCTCACCCATAACAATGCAGTAAAGAAGAATAGGTAAGTGATTTGAAATTTGGAGATAATGTTCGCAAAATATCTGAGCAATCACAAGAAGAGTCGATTATATCCCCTTCCAATTTAACTTCTACATATGAAATGACAAAACTAAAATAAAGAGCGATATATAGATCAAGGCTATTCCCTCCAAAAGGTACTAACTTCAATAAAATCATTCTCCCCATTAAAATTAATACGAGTTATTATTATCAGTTTCTGACCTCAAATGTTTTAAGCTGTTTCATATGGTTTATCCATGAAGAAATTTTTGGGAGACAACTTCTAGAATTTGAAAATCTTTATAGCCCAAACCATGTTTTTAAACTTCTAAAGCACTTCACAGTCTAAAGCGAGCTCCAAAGGCTTCGCATGTAAAATTGAGTGCTTCCCTACTTTTTTTTCAAAAAGGGGTAATTTTGATGGAAGTCTAGGTCTTAGTTTTTTATTTAAAATTCTTCTTATTGTACATGTTTTAATATTATTACTGATAACTCTAACATCTTCTTATGAGAATGTTGCTATTCTAGTGAAAGTTTTTGTCACATGAGTGATGCCCCAAGTTCATAACTAATCAAGGAGCAAACTTTAGTTGACTCGCCAACAACTAGAGCAACATACACAACCTTTGGGAATTGTTGTACTTAAATCCTATGAATCATGCATCAACTACTTAATTTTAATTTGAATTTTGAGTCTGTTTCCATAATATATGACAATAATAGTGTTTTTGGTCTATCAAATGTTTTATGCATCTAGGGAAAAGCATATTGACATTAAGAATCATTTTATTCATAATAATGTGGAAACTGGATTTTTTTTATTCCAAAAAGATACTGGTTTTTCAAAAAAACATTGCTAAAAGAAAGATTTTATTTTCACAGAAAAAGATTTGGCATTAACATTTTATGAGTCATATTTTTGGACACAAATCTTTTTAATTAATCCAATTTTATTTTTACAAAGAAAATTGCTAGAATAAAGGTCTTGTTTTCTCAATGAAAAAGATTTGGCATTAATGATTTATGAGTCATATTTTTTGACACAAATCTTTTTACTTAGTCCAATTTTACCAATTTTACCAAAAGGAGTCTTTTAAAAAAGGAAGTAATTATTAACTTCACCATTTCCTATACCTCCTCTGCAACCCATTTATCTTCCACAATGCAGTATCTTTTCACCTCCATCAGTCTCTTTTAACTTCACGCCCCTTCATTATCCCATCTGAACAGTCGTCTCTTACCCTCTTGCTTTTAGTCCTCTTAAAAGGCTCTTCTCCTCTCCCTCCCATTCTATAAATCTCATCTTTTCTCACTCATGAACAAGACTCGCTCCATGGCCAACATATCTAGAATCTCTTCCAATAATCCCATTCGTCTCTCTGAGTCATCTAACAAATTCCTCGTCCAACCTCATTTCTCTGTCAAAACACCTCGTTCAAATCCTTCTAACTCCTTCCTTCAAGAAGATATGCTCCAATTCTGGACAAAATCTCACAAAGAAAAATTCCACTCCTTCAAAAAATATTTCATCTTACCCGATCGCATAGTCAATCTTACTCTATAGAAAGATGCCTCTTGCAATGTCAGTCACTTTTCAAATTTCAAGATCTATTCTTCCTTTTTTACCTCTGTGCACTTCTAGTTATGAAGACCCTATCCTTATGTTTTATGCTAATCTTTAACTTTTCCCAGAGAGTGGTGAATTTGAAACTCTTGGTCTAGCCACCAGAATTGTCCTAAATAACATTCTGTTTGAAAAAGTTTTTGATACTAAGTTTTTTGGTGTGGTCCTTTTATGAACTATAACTATCTTGAGGACTTTGAACTGGGTTTTGAGGAAGCTAAGAAATTTTTGTCTGACCCTGACTCTGTGTGAACCAACTTTGGTGTCTTGTCTTTATGTTTCAAATATCGTATAATGGTCCACATCATTGCTACCACTCTGATTATGCAAAAAGCATCCCTTAGTAGTATAACTTGTCATGATGTCTTTATGTTGTACTGTATGGTCAAAAAGATCAAAATAAATTGGGTAACCTGGATACGAGAGTGCAAGGGAAGTCCATACATCTGCCAGTTTGCCATAGGGGTTGTTCATCACTGAGATTCTTCTATTCTACTCCATCGATATCTCCACCTATCACTTTGTAAAAGTTGCTGCAACATGTGATTCAAGAACATTAGTAGGATGGCGTATGTCCTGGTGGAAGATGAATGGTACAAGAAAAAATTTGCCCGTGCTAAGGCTGAACCTCCAAAGGTCAGTAAATCTATTTCTTACTCTTTATATCTTTGTTGAAGGAACTCGAAGAACTCAAGAAATAATTCATAGCCACTGAGGAAGGTGTCATGCAACTCCAGGAGTCTACTACCAAACTCTTGGACCTTGGGAAAAGTACAATCTTTGATATCTGGCACTCGATGGGCTCAAATCAGAAGGATTCAAGTTTTTGTCTCGACTGCTCTCTCGCATAGACTCTTTCAAATCACATGTCTCTTCTAAGAATGATGATCTAGCTATCTTTGTTCAAACCTCCTACTCCTTCTTTGTCAAAAATGTTGAAAAATCATATGAAAACTTTTGTAATAATATGCATAATATCCTAACATACTTCCTAGTGAAACGGTGAATTATGAATTTTTATTCAAAAGAGGGTTCTTATCCCTTATGTTGATAGGTTGTATGATAATTTTTATCACACTATCTCACATATTTTTTTTGCTTTTCCCAGTTAATAGATTATGACTTTCCATGATTATCTATTATATCTTGTGTGTTGTTCTTTCTATCTCTTTTGTTTCTCATTACTATTCTTTTTTATAATGCCCAAAGGGTGAGAAAGATGGGAATATCAAAAAATTAGGAAGCACCCATCAGTCAGGAGGAACAAGTGGATAGTCGACTTTCAACACACAAAGGTCGACTGATACCTAAGAAACTTGGGACAAAAAAAATCCATAAAAGTCAGAGGGAGCAAGTTGAATTTTGGTACATAAAGGCCGACGATAGCAGAAAAACTTAGGATAGCAAAGATGCTTACAAGTCTAGGGGAGCAAGCTGACTGACAGGGAAGTTAACTGATATTTACAGTTATTTGTCATTATCAAAAGAGGGAGATTGTTAGACTTCGAAGTCTACGTTTTAATAATGACAAACTAACAAGTGGGTCTTTGAAGGACATTAAAGACTACTGATAAAGGAAGCCAACTCCAAGAATGGAAGCATCAACTTACAATCCACGATATCAAAGAAAATCTTTCAAAATATGAACAAACGGTAGTAGAATCTCAGTCCCATAAATCTAGACAAATCAAATCAATTACGGAGAATCTTTGGCCTAAAGTCTCGACAAATTAGATCAATAATGACTAAAAAAACGAGGAAATAATCACAAGCACATTTCTAAAAGAATCAATCTATACAAGACCAAAAAAAAAAATTAATCACGGACATATCTGATAAAAATGTGATCCAAAGTCTTATATGGATATATCTGATAAAGACATATCATACGGCTATATTCCTCAAACAAGGAATAAACTTAAATCCTTGATTGAGAAGAAATCTAATGGATTTCCTTATAAAGAGTAGCAATCGAAGACCATAAAATATGAAGACTGAAGACAGACACGGATTACGCAACTTCATGGAGAAAAATCAAAGTGTCTCAATCTTAGTTACACAAGGCTTTGTAGCTTTTAATTTACAAGTGATATATTAAGAGTAGGATTGAGAAAGCTTTATAACATCAACTAAAGTTGTTTCACAAGATCTAAAGAGAAAAATAAGTTTTCGGAACTTGTTTTCTTTTATTATTCTCGAGCTCGACATTGAACAATCTAAAAAAAATTTGAAACCCAAGGGGATTAGAAGTAGGCACCACATTGGTGTTCTGAACCAGGATAAATCTTTGTGTCTTTACTTTGTCTTTACCTATTTATTTGTATAAATGTGTTAAATCTAATTTGTTTTGTAAATTGCACTAATCTGCAGGTAAGTCGACTGAAAAGAGTCAGTAATCGACACACAGAAAAATTTTAATTTACCCACCTCTTGAATTTCTTACATAACACTAAAAATATTTTCCAACTCATCAAGAAAACCCTGAGCATCCTCATCCATAACACTAGTAAAAGTTAGAGGAATCAACCGTATGAACTGGCCAATCCTTGTGTCCTCAAAAGATGGAGTAGCAGATGAACCATGCTTAGCCTGAGAAGCTACAACCTGAGCAGTCATAAGTATCAACTGATAAAACTCCGCATTTATAATGTCAACCTGATGAGGACTAAAAGAACTAGTGGAACTCCAAAACCATCAAGAATTGGAACCTTCATGATTAGAGCGTATCCTATTAACATCCTCCCTGTTTGGGACAAAAGTGTTTTTATGCATATCATATCATGAAGGCAGGATCTGAAAAGCAAACAAATATGAATTAGAGAGGATTTTAAGACCTCAGAGTTGACATCCTAAAATCAGAACACAAGAAGAGGAATATTCCTAAATGCCTTGTAGCCTCTCCCTTATCAGTGTAGTGCGCTACACACCCTTAAAAGACTCTACTCGACATAGCTTTGTGGACTCCTAATTGACCATGAACCTAGGGCTCTAATACGAATTTAGACTGACCAAAAATAGGGCCTAGTCATGTCAGGTGACTCAAGACCAACGGGGACCAGAGACCACCCCCAATACCCCACTATAATTACCCTACATACTGTATTATACGAATCCCAAGTATATATATATATACATATATAAATAAAATCTAAAACAAAAAAGAATAATCATAAATCAAATAAAATCAACTAGTGTCATCCCCAGCACCAATACCAATTCTAAGGCTGATACCAATACCAACACCGCCCATACCAGCCTATAGTAGTCCCACAAAGCCTTTATTCGATAGTAAGATAATATCCGGCTGGGTCATGCCCCCGACCATATCAAAAACCATAGTCTATAAGAGGACCAAAGTTTGTAAAGAAATCCTTGACATGAAATGCAGCATTCCAGAGTACGAAAGCTCACCACTTCAATCTAACACAAGTTGATCCCTAATCTAATCACTCAGCAATAGGAGTAGTATGGCCGATTCCTAGAACGCATGGGATACAGACGCCCGAAAATGGGTTAGCAGGTAAAATCTAGCATGCACTTAAGATAACGATAAAATAATACCAACCTTTAAAACCAAGTAAACAACCATATGCATTCACAACCATATATATATATATAATGCATACCAGGAAAGGGAACCAAGTTTTGTGATCCTTTAAAACCATTAAACTGGGTATGTCTAGCTTTACCTTACTAGAAAAACCCACGGGCTATATGGTTCTTGTCTTACCTCCTGAACGAGCCCCGGTGCATGTAGATGCACAAATTGGAGATACTATAGGGGTAAGGGATTCCCATGTACCCTTCTCCCTCCATATTACATATATACTAGAATTACTTAGGAGATTCCCATGCATCCTATCAGTATATGGTCTCCATGACCAATCCTCATGCCAAAAAAAATGAGTTTTTTCGGTGTCCGTCCATTAGACTCAGACCTTTATGGTTAGATATCAAAACCTACGCTTTTCCCAATTAAAACCATTAGTACACAACCAGACCACCAATTCTAATTATTATTAACCAAGGCTATAAGAAGTGGTATCATCATACCGACTATAGCTTGCAAGAAATGAACTTAGACAACCTTTTTAAAGGAGGGATTCCCATGTACCAATACATTTCATTATCATTAAGTTTGCTTGAGAGATTCCTATGTACCCCACAAGTAGTTCTTTATTATGTTTTCTTGGGGGATTCCCATGTACCCCACAAGGTTATCAATTAAACCATAACCAGAACTACCAAGACCATACCATCTAACCATTTGAAACCATTTAAATGAATTAAACAAATTATGGTTCTATTACCTATTTATACCATGCAAATATTCAACAAAAGTCCAAATATGTAACCTAAAGCATTCTCATAGGCATTTTATCAAACATGTTAAGGGTATATAATTTCAAAAACTAAAACCATGTACCAATTAATCATTCCCATGCAAACACATATTCAATCCAACATTATAACTTAAGAACCATAAGTAAGAGCATGGAAAAACCATAACCAAACCATTTCAAACCAAAGCCCCCAATATATAATTCAAAAACCAAAACTATACCATAATTATGCCATGAAAACCATACATTAAATCTTGACTTTAGTTGAGCTAAAATTGAGGGAGGAGTAATATAACTTAGATTACAAAGAAGATGGAGAGAAACCACCCTTGTAAGACCAAAATTGACCACCTTGAAAGAAACCTTAGCCTTCCTTGACCCAAGAGCCTTGAGAGAATTTGAGAGTGTTTAAATTGTTCTCAATAGATAATAATAGGGTCTATGATGTCCTAATAGAGTTTTAAGTTGTGGGCTTATGAGAGATTAAGAGGGGAAATATCCAGATTACCCCCAACTTAAACTATACAAATTCCCTGTAGGAAGGTACTACCACACACTCTCCAACCGTACACTACTATATGGTGGTACCCACTACTCGTACCCTAGGAATCCCTTAGTTCCCAGTACTATCCAACATATGTCAACCAAGGCCAACCCATACCCAAGATTACAGCAAGTACCCTAGAGGCGTACCTTAGGTAGAATAGAATCCTCTAGGCTAGACTTAGGGCCTTATATGATTGGCATCATACTTCTAGTACCCTATCATCCGACTTGTATGATCCATACGTACCTTGGATAAAAACTATCCAAACCATATTGATTAACATACGAACAAGGCCTCATAAACCATACCATATCATACGAAAAGTAAACTGAAGTCGTATAATGTCTAGAATATGACAACTGAGAAATTTTATAAGGTCCAAAACCTAGGGTGTTTCAACTACAGTAATAGTTTTTGCATAATAGTCACAAATAACATGATAAAAAGAAAATCAACTCATCCCAATATAATATCAAACTCTTTTATTTCTAGAATAACTAGGTCTTCTAGGATTTTGAACCCCACAAACATCAGATGACACATATGATATACCTAAAAAAACACATACAAACACCCAAACTAGCATAGCCACATATATAAGAGCATCAAGATATTCATAATTGAATTGGCAACCTATCATAAATTTAACAGACACATAAGAGAAAGTTGAACTGGTATAAAATAATATAGAATCCATATGATCATAAACAAGAATAGTACTTATGATCAAACTATTAAAAGCCTCTGTTTTATGATGGGCCAAAATCGCATAACTATCATGGATCAAACCAGGTTCTAGTCATGACGATTATCTCAAGCCCACTATGATATGGATACCACCCGCTTAGCCTAATATCTAGAACATATCAAATATAAATATAGCAGAAGAGAACTATAGATAGAAATGAATATAGATAAATCAAGGAAAGTCTAAGAATCAAAACAACCATCCAACCTATACTTATGCACAAAAGCCTCTAAAGCCAAGATACTAAGTTAGGGCGGGTTAGGCCCCGACCATGACATAAGAAAACTAACAATCTTTAAAATATGAAAAGAAACCTAATAAAATGGTAAAGATTTTCAGATGATGGAGGCTCACTGCTTCACAGAAACTCAACTGATATCTACACCATTTACCACCACACTGGAGTAGCAAAAGAACCTTAGGGCCCTAAATCATGAAACCATGCAACATCCAAAGATAGTAAGTGTGATATACACTAGCACATAGCTTAGGAAAATTGATAAAATAATGCCATAATAAAAACCAGTCAAACTATAAGCACACATTCATCCATAAATATATAGGATGTCAAGATAGATAAAATGGTTATGAATATGAGTAATTAAAATTATTAACCTAGACTGTGTAGCTTTATCGATGTTATTGTCACCCATGGGCTACATGGGTCCAGGTCTTCCAGCTGAAAGGTCCCGAGCACATGTTAGCCATAGAAACCATGGAAATCTATTGGACGGCCAAAGGCACCAAGGCTCCAACCGTTACAAGAATATATAATGTGTGAAGTATGCACAAGCTCATAAAGACCACGCCAAAAAATGTTATTTCCATTATTGGTCCCTCTGAGACCTTCACCTTCACGGTGAGATACACAACCCCCTTTAAGCCCAACTTAAAACATTTGTACATAATTCCAATCGTTAACCAAGGAGTCATTTGTTAAGGCATTTACCACTATTGTGCCCAAACACACATGCAAGTAATACAATGGCCTTATGAAAAACCGAATATCGATCTCTCAGGGACTTGTTTTTACAACTATTTAATTCAAGTTTAATTATTTAGATTGAAATAGCACAATCGTATCTAAAAGAGTTTCAGAGTTTATAACTAAATAATGAGGAAAAGTAAAGACTTTGGACAATTCATGGATGAAAACCTAGAATTAAAGCTCTACGAACAATCATACTAAGCTATTTAACTTTGTTGGTTAGATTACTTATCTTGGTTGTTGATTTGCGGGGTTTATCATATGATATGGTCTCCTGACCTCTAATCTTCTACCTAATTGGACATTATAACTACATCGTTAAGAAGGGATGCAATAATATATTTAGATCGATTAAGATGTCATCCAGCAAGTGAACCAAACAAGGATTCTAGGAATATCCCTATACTTGATGATAATTCGAATTCCTTATTTTATAAATGAATAAGAACTTTTATCTATTTACCCCCACGTTCTATCCTCTTATTTCCTCTCTCGGGCTCATAAGATGATAATAAATATATTCTAAGGGTCGTGAATCTTTAAAATAGTGATAAAAAGGACAAATAAATAACCAAATATGATAAACAATCACAACCAAATCAATTCAAAGAAATTGTAATCATGTTCTTGGCCTTAACCCCAGAAAGGGAGAGTTTAGCCACTCATGGATATAATCGTAATCAAGATGAATGAATAAATATTAAAATCCATAAATAAACTAAAGTAAAGAGATAAAAATCCTAATTGAAGTATTTTCCAAACCCTCTTCAAGCTTCAAAGATGTCCAAGTTTAATAAAATCAAGTTCAAGTGTCCTATTTATAGGACGGGGATTTTGTCCTTGTTGGGAATAGGTTGTGGGCCGCCTATTCCATTCCTTAGTAGTAGGGGTCATGCCACAGAACTCCATACCATTGTAATAGGGTGTGCACTGCATGGGTCAGTCCATGAGAGTAGGGTTCACGCCGTAGGGCTTTTCCCATACCTTCACTGGGATTCAACTTGACGTCTAAACTTGTCTTGTGTATTTGGCCTCTCATCACAAGCCTTTTGTATTTGTTTACACTTGATTTACAGCTTGTGAATCATCCATATATAATAATAATCAACTCATAATGCATCCTATATCATCAAAAAACATGTATTAGAGCTCAAAATAACACAACATCCAAGATGACGAACTAGAAACTTAAGCTAAGAACTAGTTTTGCCCATTTTGATCTTTCACCTGGTTTTGACTCTTGGCTTGATTCACTTTCACTTCAAACATTATAAACAAGTTTTTACACACATAATTACACAACAATAACCTTAGTAACTCATTAAACCCACTAGAATCTATCAAGATCAACTAGAACAACACCTAGCTCAAGCTTGTAACACTAATTTTCTCATTTGAACTCTAAGGGGTCGTTTGGTGTGAGGTGCTAAAGCAAATAATCCCGGGATAAAATGATAATCCTAGGATAAAAATTTTTAATGCATGTTTGGTTGGAAATATTCGGGATAACTTATCCTGGGACTAATAAATAGTACCGGGATAACGTATCGACACCATTGGTGGGATAATAATCCCTCCATAATTTATCCTTGAATAAATTTATAAAAGGAAAAAATTATCCCTACCTATATTAATGCACGGTCCACTTTATGTACGTACATATGTGCATAATTAATTAATCAATCTAACTCAACCACTTTAGGCTGTCCATAAATTATACTGACATAACCATATACGTAAACCAAATAGTAAGGTAGTAATTTTATATTTATATAAATGATAAACATTATAATTTGGCCATATGGATAGCTAACAAACTATATAACATAGGTAGACATGCTAAATAAATATACGAATATTTTATGCATATTAATATTTTTCACATTTTATGTTAAATATCTGATGAATAATAAACTAAAAGCTTTTCATAAATTCATAAAATGTAGATGAATATTAAAAAAAAATTGTTTTAAGATGAAATTTGTAATGAATTAATCCTCAATATTTTTATAAATATCAAACATATTAGAGTTTTAATTAACCTACCTTTAATTGAGTAATATTTACCAACAACCTAAATTACCCCCAAACTCATAAATTCATATTAGCCTCTTATAACTAATTTTTCAGCCAAAGACAAATTTAATTAACTAGCTCAAGCCTTGTCTTAGTTATAAGCCATTGTTAAGAATTTGAATGAAATGTTGATCACTATATTATATGAGTGATCCGTGTTCACAATCGACTCCACTCTTCAATTACATATTTTAAAATAAATAGGTTTTTAATCACTTGAAAATTGATATTGTATATATCAATTAAAATGAATTTTAATATTCTATATTATATGAGTGATATGTGTTTAAATGAAGTGACATAAACAACAAATCTTCTTTTACTTTAACAAACTTAAGTTGGAAGTTTTTATAACAAACTAAATAAGATGTAGCGAGATTTTTTTAAACACAAGACATAATCATGAGAAGGCACATACAAAAAAATTAAAGCTAAATAAGATGAAAATTTTATTTTTAAAGTACACACGATATAATCATGAAAATGCACACACCAAAAAAATTAAGCGAAATAAGATGGAAGTTTCATTTTTAAGAATCAATATTTAAAGCTTGAAAAGAAATATGTATATATATATATATATAAAAGTTAAATAAGAAGGGGGTTATTTTTGTAATCAATTAATTTATTCTTAGAAATTATACCATGCATATTACTTTAAATATAAAAAACCAAACACTTAATAAAAAATAATCCCAACATATCCCAATATAACTTATCCCATCATAACTTATCCCAACATTACTAATCCCAGCATAACTACATTCCCAACCAAACAGTAAGACCCCGCAAAAAAATCCTAAGCTTAATTCAGTCCGTTGAGTTTCCACTTATAACTTATTTAGCCTTCATAAGTTGGTGATCCTATTTTACGATCCTTACGACCTTAAAATGTTAATTTCTATGTTTGTTCATGATCAATAGGTTTTATCAGACGAGTTTTAGAATTTTCAAACATCGTTTGAGACACGTTTGGAAATCCAAAATAGTGGATCAACGCGATCTTGACGCACCGTGTCTCCTATCGTGTCGATAAATATTTTTATTAGCTCTCAGTGCCAAATTCTAGTGAGCCGACGCAAACTCAATGCGTCGCGTCGGCAATGGTATCGACTTTATCAATGCGGTGCATCGATCTATGCATTGCTAGGCTCATTTTTCAGTAATTAAAAATCCATATCCTCATGGATAATTAGGTTATTTTTCCACCATATTCAGCCCCAAAAATATGAAATTAAGTCATTCCTAAGGAAAAATTCATTAATTCATCACAAATTGCTCTCAAGAACAAACCTTAAGGCCATTGATTTCAAATTCAAGACTCAAGAACTGACCATTAACCTTTCTTAATTGAAATACCAAGGTATGTGAAGCATTCATCCAAGGGTTTCCTTCCAACCTTGGAGTTCAAGAAACTCTTTTAAACTATAAGTTAATTGATTTCATGTTGGATTTGAATATAATCTTGATTATGATGTCAAATGGGTTTTCAATTTCATGCATTATCACAAGTTTCATGAAGACTAGTTAGTGTGGATTGAATTATGTGAACTTCATGTTGAACTCTCGAATTGCAAGTTGAATGTAGCATCCAAGATCGTATTACATGTTTATTGATATGTGGAATGCCCATGCTCCCCAAGTTTTTGTCAAAATGCTGATGTGAATTGACTAGTGCAAGCATTATGTGACTTCATTCATGCACAAACCCATGTATATTAATTGTTTGACAGAAATGTCTAAATGAATGCATTATTGATAAGCAAGTACTATTATGCTATTAAAGTCAGCAATATTTTACTTTTCATGCTATCGAGTCCTGGACATATTCTAAACCCGACAAATCTAGTTGTTTACCTAGAGCTACAATAGTTACAGAACAATCTCAGTAGTGTTACAAATAGTAGTACTTAATAATTAGTCCCAATTTCAATTCTGTATTCAGTACAACCTCAAGTAAACCCAATCAGTTAACAAAACTCAGTAGTATTTTGTTAGTCAATGAAACCCAGTGAACTCAGTTCAGTTAGACAACATGATCAATAACAATTTAGTGAAGCGTAGTGTATTCTAGAAATCAGTTCTATGTCTATTTAGTTGGGAGTAGGATTCAGCACCGAGAATGTGCAGGGATGATGTCTTTCCTATCAGAAAGGCAGAGTCATTAGTAGAAGTCCCTGTACTCCAGAACTACCTAGCCAGCATAGGATATGAGAAGTCACCCATCAATTTAGGCTTGACTTTGTCGCAGGGGTCACCCATCAGTTCAGGCTTGACACCCTAAGTACTTTGGGACAATATTATACATCATTATAGTGGATCCATACAGCCAGAGTCAGTACCTGTGGCACGGTATTAACACATTTCCAACTATGTTATAGGTTGGACCCCAATCCATTCGAAGAGAGGCATATTGTTTAGATGACTACCTCCTAAAGTTTTAGTTTCAGTTTTAGCCTAAGTACAAAACTCATTTTAGTTCTATAGATTTAGGACTGTCATACACAGTCTCCCAACTCAGTGTAGAACTCAGATCAGTTCTTCAGAATTAGGACTTTTAAAAATAATCATTTAGCTATCTATAATACAATATTAGTTAAATAGTATTCAGGACTTAGTATGCAGTGTCATCATGACCCTACAAATTTAGGACTTAGTATCCAGTGTTAAATAGTGGCCAATACTACTACAACTAGAATTTGGGACTTCACTCGAATAAACCCTTCATTATTTACTGGGTCTAAGTCAGACAAAGACCTATAGAACTTCCTTAATTAGGTAAATAAAGTTACAGATATTATGGGGGTAACGACTAGTGAGAGTGCTGAGTTGGCTACATATCAGGTGCAGGATATATCTCACTCATGGTTCAAGCATTAGAAGATAGAGAGGGCCACAGATGTAGGGCCCATAGAATGGGTGGAATTTGTAACTTCTGTCCTTGATAGGTTCTTTTTATTGGAGTTAAGGAAAGATAAAGTTTTGAACTTTATAAATCTGAAGTAGGGAAACATAACAATACAAGAGTATTCTCTCAAGTTTACTCAGTTAGCCAGATACACTCCTCATGTGGTAGCAGATAGCTGATCTAAGATGAGTAAGTTTGTTTTGGGTGTGTCTAAAAGTGTGGCCAAAGAGTGTAGGACCACAATGCTGATTAAGGAGATAGATATATCTAGGCTCATGGTCCATACTCAATAAATAGAAGAGGCTAAGAATAAAGAGAAAGAAAAGGAGAACAAGAGAGCTAGAATAGGTAGCTTCAAATTTGCTCAGCCTACGTAAGAAGGTGGTAATAATACTCAGTTTTATCAGAGGTTCTCAGCCCTAGCACCCTCTTCATCTAGTACCCCAGTACCCTAATTCAAAAATGATAATAGGGGTAGGGTACCAGGCTCTAACTCCCAAGGTAATGTTAACAGTACCTGTACGAATCCTCTATGTCATAAATTTGACAGACACTATCTGGGTAAGTGTAGATATGGCAGTGATATATGCTTCAGGTGTGGTAAGACATTAGATTGGGGGTGTTGAGTAGTTTCTCAGAAAGGTAAGGAGTTGCGCCAATAGGGCCAGTCCTATCAGTCGCCAGTTCTATTTGGTCACCCAATTTAGTAGGGTGAAGCTTCCAGTGATACTAGTGGTCAGAATCAAAACAGATTATACGTGCTTTAATCCTGATAGGATCAAGAAAGTTCTCCTGATGTGGTTACTGTTACGTTACGATTTTATCCATTATATGTATATTCTTTGCTAGATCTAGGAGCTTCTTTGTCCTTTGTGACTCCTTATATAGCTGTTGACTTTGGAGTTAGTCCTGAAATCATAGCAGAGCCTTTTTTAGTCTCTACCCCAGTGGGTAAGTCTATCATAGCTCAGCAAGTATACATGAACTATTCGGTTATGGTATCTCAGAAAGTTACTTCAACAGACTTAGTAGAATTAGAGATGAAAGATTTTGATGTCATTCTCGACATGACTGGCTTCATTCGTGCTATTCCTCAGTTGGTTTCAATAACAGAATTATCCAATTTTTGTTTTTGAATGAACCAATCCTACAGTGGAGGGATAGTACTTCAACACTTAGGGGTCAACTTACTTTTTACCTTAGGGCAAGGAGAATAATATCTAAGGGATATGTCTATCATTTTGTTCGAGTCCAGGACTCTAGTTCAGATACCCCTAATCTTGAATCAGTGTCAGTAGCATGTGAATTCTAATATGTGTTTCCCGTAGATTTTCCCAGAGTTCCTCCTGAAAGGGAAATTGACTTCGTAATTGACCTTCTTCTAGATAATCAGTGTATCTCTATCCCACCATACAGAATGGCTCCAGAAGAACTCAAGGAGATAAAAGAACAATAGAAAGTTCTCCTAGATAAGGGATTCATCAGACCTGATATATCTCTATGGGATGCACCAGTTTTATTCATGGTTCTCTCAGAATATGTATTGACTATCATCAGCTAAATAAAATCACGGTCAAGAATAAGCCTCCACTTCCCAGAATCGATGACTTATTTGACCAGCTTAAGGGTGTTAATTACTTTTTAAAGATAGACCTCAAATTAGGCTATCATCAGCTTAGAGTCAGAGAATACGACAATCCAAAAATAGCCTTTAGAACTTATTATGGTCACTTTGAAATCTTTGTTATGTCATTTAGTTTTACCAATGCCCCAGTAGCTTTACTGGACTTGATGAACCATGTATTCAAGAAGTACATAGACATTTCATCATATTCTTTATAGATGACATTCTTGTCTACTCCCGCAGTGGCCATGATCATGCAAACCATCTCAAAATAGTATTACAGACTCTCAAAAAGCATCAGCTATTTGCCAAATTCATTATGTGCAAATTTTGGCTAAGGTTAGTAGCTTTTCTCTTCCATGTCTTTTCTGGTGATTGCAGTAGAGTTGATCTTCAAACGACTAAAGCAGTAAGAAATTGGCCTAGACACATCTGTCCATCAGATATCAAGAGCTTCTTGGGCTAGGCCATCTATTTATGATGATTTGTTGAGGGATTTTCATCAATTCCATCCCCTATGTCTATATTGACTCTGAAGAAAGTCAAATTCCAGTGGTCAGATTCTTGTAAGAAGAGTTTTCAGGAGTTAAAGACTCGACTCACTACAACCCCAATTTTGACTTTGCCAGATGGTGCAGAAGGATTTGTGGTATATTATAATTTTTCTAGAGTTGGTTTGGGGTATGTTTTTATACATGGAGGTAAGTTAATAGACTATGAATCTAGACAGTTTAAGCCCCATAAAAAGAACTATCCCACTCATGATCTCCAGTTAGTAGCTGTAGTATTCACCATAAAGATTTGGAGGCGCTATTTGTATGGAGTCCATATTGATGTGTTAACTGATCATAAAAGCCTGCAGTATGTGTTCTCTCAGAAAGACCTAAACCTCCATCAGAGAATGTGGTTGAAGATGTTGAAAGATTATGACATAAGTGTTCTGTATCATCTAGGCAAGGCCAAAGTAGTGTTTGGTGCTCTTAGTAGGATGTCTTGGGTAGTGTTGCTCATGTGAAGGATGAAAAGAAGAAGTTAGTTCAGGATGTTCATCAGCTTGACTGACTAGGTGTCCGCTTAGTAAATTTAGTAAAATGAAGTATATGGGTGTAGAGTAGTTTAGGTGTATGGGTGTTGAGTAGTTTAGAATCATCTCTAGTTTTCGAGGTGAAGGAAAAGTAGGATAGGTATCCCATTCTAGTTAAGTTGTAAGAATCAGTCAGAGATCAAAAGATAGAGGTTTCCTCCTAAGGGGGAGATAGTGTATTTCATTGCCAGGGTCAGCTATGTATGCCAGGTGTAGATGACTTAAGACAGCAGAGTTTTGTAGAAGTGCATGGTGCAAGCTACTCGATTCATCCAGGGGCCACGAAGATGTACCATGACTTGTGGGAAGTCTATTGGTGGAGTGGGATAAAGAAAGATATTACAGAGTTTGTAGCCAAGTGCTTGATGTGTCAGTAGGTTAAGATTGAGCACCAGAAGCCTAGTGGGTCCATGCAGGATTTCAGTATTCCTACATAGAAATGGGAATAAGAGAACATGGACTTTGTGACGGGTTTGCCTCGTACTCATCGTCATCATTATTCCATATAGGTTATCGTAGACAGGATGACCAAGTCAACTTATTTCTTGCTAGTCCAAACCTCTTATTCAGCCAAGGATTATGCCAACTCTATGTTAGAGAATTGGTCAGATTGCACCATGTTTCGTTATACATTATTTTAGATGGTGGTGCGCAGTTCACCTCTTATTTCTCAAAAGACTTTCTAAAGGGTCTTGGTACGCAAGTCCACCTTAGTATAGTCTTCCATCCTCAGATATATGGGCAGGTAGAAAGTACCATTCAGACCTTGGAAGATATGCTAAGGGCGTGTGCTATTGACTTTAAGGGCAGTTGGGATGACCACTTGCTCTTGATTGAGTTTGCGTATAATAACAGTTACCATTCCAGTATTCAGATGACTCCATTTGAGGTTCTCTAGGGAAGAGATGTATATCTCCTACTGGTTGGTTTGAAGTGGGTGAGGCCATAGTGGTAGGGCCTAACTTGGTATTTCATACCTTTGAGAAAGTTTAGTTGATCAGGGAAAGGCTTAAGACAGCTTAGAGCCGACAGAAATCATATACCAATGTGCGTAGAAAGGATATCAGGTTTAAGATTAGGTATTTTATGTATTTGAAAATCTCTTATGAAAGTAGTGAAAAGGTTTGGCAAGAAGGGGAAGCTCAGTCCCCGATATGTTGGTACTTACCAAATTCTTAGAAATTTTGGAAAGATAGCCTATGAGATTGAGTTATTTTCATATTTAGCTTCAGTCCATCTAGTGTTTTATTTCTCCTTGCTAAAGAAATTCATAGGTGACCCAGCAGTTGTAGTCCCTATAGAGAGTATAGATGTTGAGAATAGTCTCTCTTACAAAGTGGTTCAAGTCAAAATTTATGATAATCAAATTCCCAACTTGAGGAACAAAGAAGCCCCTCTGGTGAAAGTTCTTTAGCGAAATCAGTCTATTAAGGGAGCTACTTGGGAAGCAGAAGTAGATATACGGATAATCATCCTCACCTCTTCTCACAAACTCTAACTCAGCTAAAGGTTACAACATTTCATTGAACTTACTCAGTTTCATGTTCAGATCTCCCTTATGAGTTTAATATCAGTACAGTTGTATAGCATTCTCATATCATGCATATCTTCATGAAATAGCTCAGTCATGTATCGGTCTCCAGGATTTAGTCATTCTTCAGTTATGCATGTTCAGTGTAAAACCTCAGTGTATCAGTAATCTCAGTCATGAAATCATGCTTCAGTTATGCCTGTCCATTACGTAAATTCAATCTATGAGTATTCCCCACTCAGTTAGTCTCATTCAAGGATGAATATTCCCAAGAGGGAGATGTATAAGACCCCACAAAAAAATTCTAAGCTTAATTCAGTCCGTTTATGCTAGAAAAAGGTGTCCCAGACATAGAAATTTCAGTTAAGTGTTTTATTTAGAACTTATTTAGCCTTCATAAGTTGGCGATCCTATTTTACGATCCTTACGACCTTAAAATGTCAATTTCTAGGTTGATTCATGATCAGGAATCTTAATAGATTTTATCGGATGATTTTTGGAATTTTCAAACATAGTTTGAGGGATGTTTGGAAATCCAAAACAATGGATCGACGCGATCTTAATGTGATATGTCACCTATCTCATCGATAAATATTTTCTTTATCTCCCAGTTCCAAATTCCAGTGAGCCAATGCGAACTCAATGCGTCGCGCCAGCCATAGCATCGACTTCATCGATACAGCTCGTTGGTCTGCTCATTACTGGGCTCGTTTTTCAGTAATTAATAAACCACATCCTTAGGGGCAATTACGTCATTTTCTATCCTTATTCAGTCAGAAAAACATGAAATTAATTTATTCCTAGGGCAAAATTCATTCATTCATCACAAATTGCTCTCAAGAAAAAACCCTAGGGCCATTGATTTCAAATTCAAGACTCAAGAATCACCATCAACATTCATTAATTCAAGTACCAAGGTATGTAGAGTGTCCATCCAAGGGTGTCCTTCCACCCTTGGAGTTAAAGAAACTCTTTTAAACTACAAGTTAATTGATTTCAATGATTTCATGTTGGATTTGAATGTATTCTTAATTATGATGTCAAATAGGTTTTCAATTCCAATAATTATCACAAGTTTCATGAAGACTAGTTTGTGTGGATTGAATTATGTGAACTTCATGTTGAACTCTCAAATTGCAAGTTGCATGTAGAATCCATGATAGTATTACATATTTGTTGATATGTGGAATGCCCATGCTCCCCAAGTGTTTGTCAAAATGCTTATGTGAATTGACTAATGCAAGCATTATGTGATTTATTTATGCATAATCATATGTATATCGAGGGTTTGACAAAAATGTCTAAATGAATGCATTATTGGTAAACAAGTACTATTATGCTATTAAAGTTATGTAGAATTTTACTTTTCATTCTATCGAGTCCTGGGGTATTCTATACCTAAAAAATCTAGCTATTTGCCTAGAGCTACAATAGTTATAGAACAGTCTTAGTAGTGTCACGAATAGTAGTACTCAGTAATTAGTCCCAGTTTAAGTTCAGTATTCAGTTCAAACCTCAAGTAAACCCAGTTAATTAATAGAACTCAGTAGTATTCCATCAGTCAATGGAACCCAGTGAACTCAGTTTAGTTAAATAGCACGATCAATAATAGTTCAGTCTATCCTAGTACAGTCTAGAAATTAATTTAGTGTCTATTTATTTAGGAGTAGGATTCAGCACCGAGCGTGTGAAGGGATTACGATTTCCTCGTCAGATAGGTAGAGTCCTTAGTAGCAGTCCCTATACTCCAAAACTACGTAGCCAGCATAGAATATGAGAAGTCACCCCGTCAGTTTAGTCTTGAATTTCTCGCAAGGGTCACTCGTTAGTTCAGGCTGACACCCTTAGTCCTTCGAGAAAATATAGTACATTAGTATAGTGGATCTACAAGCCACAGTCACTACCCCTGGCACTGTATTGACAGCCTTCTAACTGGGGTTACAGGTTGGACCCCAATCCATTCGGAGAGGGGAATATTAGTCAGATGAATACCTCTCATAGTTTTTATTTTATTTTTATCCTCAGTACAGAACTCAGTTCAGTTCTATAGATTCAGGACTGTCAGACATAGTCACCCAGCTTAGTCTAAAACTCAGATCAGTTCTTCAGAATTAGGACTGTCAGAAACAGTCATTCCGCTATTAGTAAAACAGTATTAGTAAACTCAGATATCAGTTAATCAGTATTTAGGACTTAGTATCCAGTGTTATCATGACCTTAGTTACAGTTTATGTATTCTTGCATGTACTCTCTTTCAGTTATGTTCATGTTACTCAGCCAGTTATTGTTTATGCATATGAATCCATGCATATCATCCTACCTCACTTGGTATACCAGTTCATTCAAAGTACTGACATATACTTTTATTTTGCGCTATGATGTCTTATATCATAGGTTCAGACGGACGGGCTCCTGACTATATTTTTCAGTCCAGCATATCTGCAACAGACTTAGGGGTGAGTGCTCTTAGTTCGAGGAGAAAGTTATTATTTCAGTTTATCAGTAGTCAGGGTTAGTTAGGGGCTTGTCCCATCAACTCTATATTCAGAAAGTTAGAAGCTTTCAAACTAGAGTACTTCAGAAAGATATTTCCATTTTTTTAGTATTCATTTATTAGTTATTATTTTCAGTTATGAACCTTATGGCGAGTTCAGTCTAACTTCCGCATTTATTTTATATATATATATATATATATATTACAACTACAAAATTATTATTATTCAGTGCTCACAGTAGGTACCAGTCATGGGTTGCTGGCGGTACTTCGGGGTAACTAGCATCGTGTAGCGTTTGGGGTACAGACTCGGGGTGTAACACAAACGACCCCTAAGTAAGAAATTTAAGTACAATCTTGTTTGAAAGACACCTAGAAAATTTTAATCAAATACTTAAACACATAGATTATCAATTATAGCATTCTTAACACATTAAGTACACAAGTTATCGTCAAAACAAGGCTAAATAAGCCTTAATAACAACACTGAGGTGCATAAATCTACCTCACATTACCACCCCACACTTAAAGCCTTGTTCATCATCGAACAACTCTTTACTCTAATGTAACGCCACAATTTTCTGAACCAAAATGCTACATGGTGCTTATGACCCCGAAGGACCATAAGCTAACCCATGACTGATATCTGTACCTGTAAACTGCATAATATCTCATAAAATATGCGGAAACATGAACTGTAAGGCCATAAGGTTCAATAGTAATAATATATTTGAAAAATATGGTATAATAATTCCAAAAAAGAACATAAATACTGAAGTCTAAACATCTAATCTGACATCTAGTCTGAAATCCTTTAACTGAACTGAATAAGGAGTTGATGGGACATGTCCCCAACTAACTCCAATAACTGAAATAAAGTGAAAATTGAAATAGAAATGAAATCATCATGTCCTGGAAGGATGAGGACTCACGTCTAAATCAGACTACTGATCCTGGAATCTACTGCTGATTTGGAGCTCATGCCTCTGAACCTATGGTGTAACATAAGAGAAAGAACCATAGCACAAATGCGTCAGTACATCTAAATGTACTGAGTATACGAGTGAGGTAGGCTAAATACAAAGGGTTATATGCATGGACAATACTTACTGATATGAATGTGACAGTACATACATGCATACATAACTGTAACTGAACTCGTGGAGATACGGACTATTGAGTCTGTATACTGATAACATGAGTGTACTAATAATGAGATTCTAAAAGACAAATTTTACTGATATTGATATGTAAATCACTAATAAGTGATGGATCTGATATTGTATTATTAAATACTAAGAGACTGATATTGCATTACTGATAAATGAATAATTGTTTCTGACATAGCGAATTATGAAGAACTGGTGTGATTGACTGTATCTGACAGTCCTGAAGCTGAGTACGGATAGCATGAGTTCTGATAACTATTATGATTGATAGCATAAGTGACTATATCTCACAGTCCATAAATCTGAAGGAAACTATCTGAGTTTCATTCTATTTTTGAGTTGACTGTATCTGATAGCCCTGATATACTGAAATCTGAAGAGCTATCTGAGTTCTTTAATGAGACTGGGTAGCTATAGTTGACATTGATAAAATCTATAACTAAAACTGTGGGAAGTAGTTATCTAACCGACATGCCCTAAATACGCTATAATAGCTAAGCTGGGGTCCAATCTCTGCCCCGACTGGAGGGGTGTCAATATCGTGCCACTGGTAAGGACAGCTGTGAGAACCCTTTACTAGCAGGTACTCAATGACTATTGTGGGAACCCTAAACTAACCGGTTAATCCACCTCATTAACCCTAATTTGACAGGTTAAGATATCTCAACCTACGCTGGTTACATAGTTCTGGAACACAAGGATAACTACCAAGAATCACACCCTGAACTGGCGGTGAGTTCCCATCCTTGGGTTCACTCGGTGCTAACTTCTACTCCCATCTGAAGGAAACAGAACTAAATAACTAAGCTTAACAGAATAACTGAACGGAACTGATTAGCTGAACTGATATTAATTAATGGGACTGATACTAGTGGTATTGTTTAGCAGAGCTAAACTAAGTTTACAGGATTCCAATGACTGACAAAATGTATTGAGTTCTGAGGAATGGTTGAGAGTACTGAAGTTACTGAGATTGACTGTGAATACTGAGGTTGCTGAGGTTACTGAGCACTGAGATTACTAGATTACTGAGATTTCTGAGTTTTCCTGAGTCACACGACTGACTGAATTATAAAGATCATGCCTTGATTGAGAGTATCATGAAAACATGACATAGATCTAGGCACACAACTATATATTGCATGCATTCTTTAAGGTATAGGTGGATTTTATACTTGCATTCTATCAATCCATTTAAAGATCATGTTTTTCAACTAACAACATAACTTTCATGAGATGTACAGTCATGGTACTGTTATATATCAAAACAAACAAGCATCAGCATGGGTATGATCATATCACCATAATCAACCAAGCTTTTGTATTTTTGGCACCTGGAAATGACTTAGGCAGCGCCCAAGTGATTGCCTAAGCTAGGTTGGGCGACGCCTAACCAATCGCCTATGTTTGGGTTGGGCAGCGCCTTACTAATCGGCTATCCTTACTGTCTCTCACGAAAAAGGGCATAACTTTTCGCTCGGGTATTAGATTAAGGCAAAATTGGTATCGTTGGAAAGCTAATTCAATTATATACAATTTGGTTTGTATAAATCAACAAAAATACCACATTAATATCGAGTTATAGTCATTCAAATATGACCCTAGCAAAATCGACACTAAAAGTTGATAGATTCAGAAACTCTTAGCTTGTATTAACTTAAGTGACTCATACGAACATGCTTAATATATCATAAGCTATCTTATTTCTAGGATACTCATTGTAAGTCATGCACTAAAATGTTACTCATAGGATAGGAGGTTTCATACCTAGGAAAAATGGTTTGTCTCCTAGCTTAGAAACATACAGAGTATTACAATATCTCCCCCTTGGGAACATTTGTCCTCAAATAGAAATTAACTGAAGTGGGAGAGATGATAAGATGAAGTACGTATAAGACATATACCACTGAAACATGGGTTCATGACTGGCATGACTGAAAGCTGAGCACAACATATTGAACATGAATATCTGATGCATGGGAAGCTAATTCATGAATATAAGACTGAGGATTCTAATAAACTAAGTTTTCTAGAAATGAGAATGCATATCTGATGCATAACTGAAAGGATGAATCCATGCATATCTGATGCATGATTATATGACGGACATAATACGTGAATGCATGACTGAAAGTACTAATGAGCTGATCAAACATATTTGATGCGTGAATTCATGACTAAACTTACTCATGAACATACAATGGTAAAGGTATCAAGTTTGAACTGAAAATTGAGCATGGAATGGAATACCAAGTTTTGCACTGAAATATGAACATGAGAACGAGTAAGTTTAAGGAAAACTATTACCTTGAACTGATAATACCAATAAGTTTGAGATTAATTACTCCATATGCATGATGGGAAACATGAGAACATAACTAAGTATGAGACGTGGTAGATATATTGAATATCATGATCTGAACTGAATCTTGAAAACATGGCATACGACTGAAGTTGCAGTTTGAGGGTTAACTTATAAATATCCCTTCTCCAAACTGGATTCATCAAAAGAAAATAGAGCAGCATGTTTATGTCATAAAATTTTGGGGGTATGATGTAAATCCCCTTTGGGACACTATGTCCCTCAAAGAATACTGACTTGGATGAGCTACTAAGGGAAATTGAGGCGATGCACAATACAACTAGGAACTGAGTCATGTTGAATAGCTAGGATCTAAAACTGAGACATGATACATGAACTGAGCTGAATACGAGTGCATAAATACACTAACTTATCTGATTAACTGAATAACTGATAGGTGAATAATGGATATGAAAAGCTAAACTGTACTTTGTCTAAATAGCTGGGCTGAGTTTTGTGAGTTTTATGCATAGGAGATAAGAACTAATTGATTAGAATAAGGTATCTGAGCATGGATTCATGAAGTCTGTATTATTTTTAATACAAGACCAAGTGTACGACATAGCTCTTAGGTATTCTATAAACTGGGGTACTGTAACACTGATAATTGAGTACTGACAACCTGAATGCTATGGTCAAGCATGTCTTGAACTGAACTAAGTTTCAAATCTGGTTACTGAACTGAAGATGTCATTATAACTAAGCCTATAGCTAGTACAAAAATACTGAATTCAAGGACTGAACACTGATCAATGAGTGCTGGATAATGTAACTATAATTGGGTTAGGAACTGAGTTTTTGATGGCTACATGCTGGGGACTGACATAAGTGAATGATCTAAATGTACACTTACACTTTGTACTTTCCCAACTTCAAAATACAACCCTTTTCTAGACGTTTACTTATACATTTATCATGACATTCAAGCCTATCTTCACAACTACACCCTCGTGTAAAGTAAGCATGCAAAAATATTCTCTTATCTAAACAACTGCTCATCACTACACTGTTCCATAAGGAGAGCTAACTGGAGAAGTAAATTAGGAGGACCTGAAACATGAATAGATACAAACTAAACTTGACACATAACTGAAACTTGAGGAATAAAATATCAATAGTTTAGATTTACCAAGAAGGTATGAACTGAGGATATACATGACATAGTCTAAATATATCTAATTTGTACGGGCATAGCATGAGTCATGGAAGCTAAGTATACTGGAAAGCATGATATGCGTACATGAGTCATGAGTTGCATGACCTGAGTCTAGATTTTTCTGTACTCGTGGTACATGATTTTAATACTGAGAGAGCTGGAACTGAACCCCTTATATTGGGAACTGAAGGCGCATATAATCCCATGGAAAGTGTGTGAAAGTAGATTGTTCTCATGGGATATGACTCATACTGTGGAGTATAAGGGACTCCATATGCTAGAAATTGAATTCATACATGATTATAGTTCGTGACCATAGAGTTGGTATGTAATGCCTGAGTTGGTTTCGTGATAGCTAAATTGAAAAACTCTGCACTGAGATAAGAATGGGTCTGGAATTGTCTTCCCTTAGTGCTTTCTATACATGCTGGCTCTACTACTGAAATCTGAGGGCCTGACTTAGGTACATGATCTACCTTCACATACCTATATTATGTTCAACACCTGTCTGTCTTACTAAAAACATCATCTGATTTTGTTTCCTCATATACTGCTAATATCACATTCACACCTTCATGCTTAATTTTGAGTCAATAAACTTAAGTGTTTAGCTCGTACTGTTCAAGCCTACTGATCTAATCTCCATGAATACATAATCTGATCAAATAGAATAATACTATCCCAACTCTACTACTCCTAAACTTCTGGGTTCAAGAATGAATTTTCATGATCAAGAATAAAATCTGTACGACCTTGGAACAATAATGAACTTATGGGATACTGTTTGGGTCTGTTGCTAATCTCATAACTGATCGTAGGGACTGTCTAAGAAAGCCCTGCCTTTAGGACTTTGAACTTTACTATTTCTATTACCTTGAAAGTAAGGTAAAGTAAACATGAGGGGTGCATGATATGAATCTACATGTTTTCCTTAAAAAAACTTGCTATAGCACAATCTTGAGACATGAAAGAAGGGAAACTATTCCTAAAACATCTCATAGCCTCTTGGACATAAGTGTGGTGCACGACACGCCCATGTACTAGACTCTACTTGATGCAACTTTCAGACTTCCTAGGACACTGTTGAACCTTAGGCGCTGATACCAAGTTTGTAACGCCCCGATTATCTGAATCGAAATGCTACACGGTGCTCATGACCCCGAAGGACCACAAGCTAACCCATGACTGATATCTGTACCGGTAAACTACATAATATCTCATAAAATATGCAGAAACATGAACTCTAAGGCCATAAGGTTCAATACTAATACATATTTGAAAAATATGGTATAACAATACAAAAAAGGAAGATAAATACTGAAGTCTAAACATCTAATCTAACATCTAGTCCAAAAGCCTCTAACTAAACTGAATAAGGAGTTGATGGGACATATCCCCAACTAACTCCAACTACTGAAATAAAGTGAAAACTATAATAGAAATGAAATCATCATGTTCTCAAAGGATGAGGACTCACGTCTAACTCTGACTGCTGATCCTAGAATCTACTGCTAATTTATAGCTCATGCCTCTAAACCTTTAGTGTAACATAAGGGAAAACACCATAGCGCAAATGCGTCAGTATGTCTGAATGTACTGAGTATACAAGTGAGGTAGGCTAAATGCAAAGGGTTATATGCATGGACAATACTGACTAATATGAATGTGAGAGTACAACATGCAAACGTAACTTTAACTAAACTCGTGGAGATACGAACTACTGAGTCTGAATACTAACAATATGAGTGTACTGATAATGAGATTCTGAAAGACTAAGTTTAAAGATATTGATATGTAAATCACTAATAAGTGATGGATCTGATACTTTATTATTGAATACTAAGAGACTGATATTGCATTACTGATAAATGAATGATTGTTTCTGACAGTTCGAATTATGAAAAACTGGTCTGATTGACTGTATTTGACAATCCTGAAGCTGAGTACTGATAGCATGAGTTCTGATAACTATTGTGATTGATAGAATAAGTGACTATATCTCATAGTCCTTAAATCTGAAGGAAACTATCTGAGTTCCATTTTATTTCTGAGTTAAATCTATTTGATAGCCCTGATATACTGAAATTTGAAGAGCTATCTGAGTTCTTTACTGAGAGTAGATAGCTATAGCTGACAGTCCTAAAATCTATAACTAAAACTATGGGTAGTTATCTAACCTACATGCCCCAAATACGCTATAATAGCTAAGCTGGGGTCCAGTCTCTGCTTCAACTGGAAGGGTGTCAATACCGCACCACTGGTAAGGACAGCTGTGAGAACCCTATACTGGAAGGTGCTCAATGAGAATGGTGGGAACCCTAAAATAATGGGTTAAGCCACCTCATCAACCCTAATCTGATGGGTTAAGATGTCTCAACCTACGCTGGCTACGTAGTTCTGGAACACAAGGATGACTACCAAGAATCACACCCTGAACTGGCGGGTGAGTTCCCATCCTTGGGTTCACTCGGTGATAACTTCTACTCCTATCTGAAGGACACTGAACTGAATAACTAAGCTGAACTGAATAACTGAAATGAACTGATTAGCTGAACTGATACTGATTAACTGGACTGATACTAGTGGTATTTTTTAGAAGAGCTAAACTAAGTTTACTAGATTCCAATGACTGACGGAATGTACTGAGTTCTGAGAACTGGTTGAGAGTACTGAATTTACTGAGATTGAATGTGAATACTGAGGTTACTGAGGCTACTAAGCACTGAGATTACTGGACTACTAAGATTACTGAGATTTCTGAGTTTTCCTGAGTGACATGACTGACTGAATTCTAAAGATCATGGCTTCACTGAGAGTATCGTGAAAACATGACATGGCTCTAGGCACACAACTATATTTTTTGGGTACAAGTACCCCGAGGACTCGATGGAAGGAAACTGACACAACTTGAATTTTTTTAGTACACACCATCAATAAAAATCTATAATACATGCGTGGGGGATATCATGAAGTACATGATCATCATAATATCTATCATGAATAGGAATGCTTATAATCAAGTCATAAATCTCATATTCTAATATCATGGGCATTCCGACAACATATACTATCATAGCAATCGCATGGAACCCATTCAAGCGTAAGGGAATGACAACATGTAACGTTTAGTTCATATTGTAATGATTTGGGGATATTATACTTCATGTATTTATTCAACATCTCAAACATGGTAGGGAAAGCATGGATATATTTTGCGTACATAATTTGTATCTCCATTATCATACATGCTTTATACCACAACAATAACAACACATAATTTGCATGGAAATTCATATTGCAGTGTATGACTAACATGAACTTATTATTTAGATATCATGAAATCATGTAAATATGTAGTTCTAACATACTAGGCATTTTATCAAACACCTTTCATGCATTCTTTAAGGCATAGGTGTATTTCATACATACATTCTATCAATCCATCTAAAAATCAGGTTTTTCAACTAACAACATAACATTCATAAGCTATACAGTCACAATACTATTATATAGCAAAACAAACAAGCATCAACATGGGTATGATCATTTCACCACAATCAACCAAGATTTTGTATTTTAAAGATTGATTCTTCAACTCCACGGATGAATGAAATCCGTGGATGAACACTACGCATACCTTGGAAGGGAGGTTCTTGATGATTGGCGGAGGAATTTCCTTGAAATTGGATCTTCAAGATTAATTATGCAACCCTAGTTGTTTTTCTCTTTTAGTGATCTTGGATGATGAGTGTTTAAGATGTTAATAGGGTTGTAATGTGTTCAGAAGCTATATATTTCGTAGGGTTAAGTTTAGGGACATGTAAGGAGTGTTAAAAGACTTAATTACCCTCAAAATCACCCAAAATGGAGTGTTTTTGGAACCTGGAATTGACTTAGGCGGCGCCTAAGTGATTGCCTAAGCTAGGTTGGGCAGCGCCTAACTAATCGCCTATGTTTGGGTTGGGCGGCGCCAAACCAATCGCCTATCCTTACTGTCTCTCACGAAAAATGGCATAACTCTTTGCTCTGGTATTGGATTAAGGAGAAATTAGTATCGTTGGAAAGCTAATTTGATTTTCTACAATTTTGTGGGTCTAAATCAGCTAAAATATCACATTAACATCGAGTTATACTCGTTCAAAGATGACCCTTGAAAAATCGACATTAAAACTTGATGGATTCAAAAACTCTTAGCTTGTATTACCTTAAGTGACTCATAGGAACATGCTTAATGTATCATAAGCTATCTTATCGCTAGGGTACTCATTGTAAGTCATGAACTAAAATGCTACTTACATGATAGGAGGTTTCATTTGTAGGAAAAATGGTTCGTCTCCTAGCTTAGAAACATACGGGGTATTACATCTAAGCATAATTGGCTAAGGAGACTCTACACTCTTACTACGATCAAGACCTTCAAGCTAGTACTACAATGACTTCACCGAATTCAAGTTTCTACACTAAGCATGTTACAAACACAATTGGAAGTTCAATAATACTACTCCAAAACAACCTAGCCTCAAAAATTGACTAACCAAGTTGGAAAATTCATGCATATTTTCCCAATAAAAGATATCACACAATTCATCCAATTATCATCAAACATGTACCCTGACAATAAGAGAGTTACCCATAATCACTAAAATAAATGCAATTTATAATGGAATAGGTACAAGAATCAAATTATATTCTCTCTGCCAAAAGAATTCACATGGTACACAAGATGAACTATAGGATTGACCTTTGTGCAGTACTCCACTAATATTAGAATATTAAAGCTGGGATCAAGTAGGACTTTAAAGACTGTAATGTAGACTAAGAGACGGTTAGAGACTATTATTTCCAGTAATAGTGAATATCTTCCCTAAGGGTTTTAATACACCACATTATACAATTAATACCAATCTGTACCAATCAACTTTACCTATACTACCTTCACATATCTTTTGTTTTACTCCATCTCATTAAGCTCATTCACAAATACTATGATGGGAGTACTTTCTATTAATTGTTGTTTTAAATTTAACCCAAATTTTGTTCAACTCCTAAACACAATACATCAAATGTACACACCAATAACTACTACTTTAGGGCTTCACTTTCACCTTTTCCCTACTTAAATTTCAAACTCCTTAACTCAATCAATTTTACACTAAAACACTTAAGATCTTTGGATCAAATTAAAGACCATTAGAGAAGGAGATAAATGCTATGTATGAGGATACCAAGGAAAATAAAATAAAGGCTTAATGGGGTTAACTATGACTATGCACAAGGGTAGGTCAGAAAAAAGATATAAACATGGCTATCAAAGAAATGCTTATATCATCTCCTAAACCCACACTCTTTATTTCTCTTTGGACATACACCAGTGAAGTTCAAGATATCACATGCAATAAGAAATACACAAAAACCTCACATCACACATGGCACATGCTCTACTCAAGTAATATTATTATAGACTCTTAACCTAACAATAACATGTATTCAGCATTAAGCCAACAAGTAAAAGAGTCATAATCATGATCCTAGGATTTTCAAAAGTAGTAATTCACACAATCAACATGCTTTTTACAACCCAAAAACTTGCATCATGCATTCACACATAGCTCCAACAAGAACATCCAACTTATTCCTAGCACAAAAAAATTTAAATTTACTCCTAAAAATGGGAATTTCCCCACCCACACTTAAAAATCTACTTTGTTCCCAAAGTATACTTAAAAGTAGAGATAGAAATTCTTTAGAGACCTCGGTAGTAGCATTTTAATACTATTGAAGGGTTCTGGGACCCC
This sequence comes from Capsicum annuum, assembly GCF_002878395.1. Classification (NCBI taxonomy): domain Eukaryota; kingdom Viridiplantae; phylum Streptophyta; class Magnoliopsida; order Solanales; family Solanaceae; genus Capsicum; species Capsicum annuum. Next base: position 148,335,582 of record NC_061120.1, on the reverse strand, counting down.
ATGCTTAGTCTTCTCTATGCTCCTTAGCTTACTTTTTTGGTACTCAGACTTTCCATCAACCTATGACTTAATAAAACAAAAAACAAGTTAAGTAAAAACTAAAATACTAAAAATAAAACCTACCTTAACTTGGGCTGCCTCTTAAACAATCCTGATTTAGTGTCGTGGCATGATCCAATCTTCGACTCATCTATTTTCCTTCATCCTTTTTCTCCTACTTGGAGTCAATCTTCTTATTTTGTTTCTTAACTCTAGGGTGTGAACTCTCAAGGTCAACAACTCTCTAAAAAATATCCTTTTCAAGGTCATCAATATGCATCCTTTTGGGATGGAGTATTTGTTGCTTAGGCATCTCAATGAGGAAGTCCGAAGAGGTCTTTGTTGGACTAAACTCCACCATCCCATACTTATCCCCTTCAAACACTGTACTCATGTATATAACATTGTAGGGGGATAGTCTGTTGCATTGTTTGTAAACTTTGAAAACTGTCTCTTCCTTATCCAGACTCTTTGTGAATGTGCGCTCCCATCTATCAATGCTCCTCCCGTCACTAAGAATGGATGTCCCAAGATGACTTGTATTCTTTTAACTTCCTAAAAATCTAAAATAATAAAATTAACAGGAATAATAAACTTAAAAACCTTGATAAGAATATCCTTTATGATTCCTTTGGGATAGACTATAGTTCGGTTTGCTAATTAGAGTAACATAAAGCTCGGTCTCGGCTTCCCCAATCCCAAACTGTTGAATAAGGAGAGGGGCATCAAGTTGATACTTACCCCTAAATCACTAAGTGTATAGACTACCTCACTATTGAAAATTTGAATGGGGAGTGTAAAACTCCTAGGGTTTTTGAGCTTTTTGGGCATCTTCTACATCACTAAAGAACTACACTTGTTGGTGAGTGCAACTGTCTCAACATCTTTCAGATTAAATTTTTTAGTGACCATATCCCTCAAGTACTTAGCATACTTGTTCAATCCCTGTAAAATATCTAAAAGAGAGAGGTTAATGCGAAGCTCTCTCAAAATGTCAAAAAACTTCTTGAAGCACGTGTCATCTTTTTCTTTTCTAAGACACTGTGGGAAATGTGGTGTTTGTCTCTTTCTTACCTTTTCAACCACTTTTGCTTTCAATTACTCAGTCTTTCTCAAAATTTCAGCAACTTTTTCATCAACCTGTTGAGGAACCAACTCCGTATCTACCTCCTTAGTTGTGTTTTGAGGTTCTCCATTCAAGTCTTTATCACTCCTCAAAGTGATTTCCATTACTTGTTTAGGAGATTCAGTATCACTTGGCAAACAACCTTGAGGCCTGGCATTTTTTGCCTGTTGCATTTTCCCAACATGCATCTCTAATTTTATAGTAGCCATCTACTGACTTTTCATATTTGCTGCCAAATGTGCTTGAGAATCTAGAATTTATTTTAGAATCTCTTCCATATTATTAGTTTTGGGTCGTGGCCTGATTTTCTATAACCTATTATTGTTGGTAGTTCCTTGAAGGAATTAGTAGCTGAGTCTGCCTCATTTTACTTTAGGAATTCCCATAATTTGGCCTTTAAGCATTGAGCACAAACCTCACTGACTTAGGATTTTCACCACACATAGCTACTGAATGACTACCGTCTTTATAAATCTCACACCAAGTACTCATTTGATGAATTTCATTAGTTGTTGTTGCAGGCTATGTAACCCCTAATTTTATATTTTTGAGATGATTAACTAATTTTATAGTGCAGTAATTTGAGCTGATATAGTAGTAAATTGGTCCATCTCAAACGCACCTACAACCTTCTTTGGAAAGCTTCTTGAGTCACTATGCCATTCAGGATTACCTTGTGCACTCTGGTTCAATAAGGTGTATAGCTCATTATATGTCAATATCAATGCTTGACCACCTGTAGCTGAATTAGAAAAAATATTCTGTTGTGATCAAGTGAGGTTATACCTCATTGACTGCTGATGATGTGGACAGTCCTAAAGAAGAGCTTTGAACCTCTTTCACATATGATATAACTTCTCATCTGGCTTCTGTTTGAAGCTCAAAATATCACTACGCAGTCTCGCAGTCTTACTAGATGGAAAGAATCAGATTAGAAATTTTTGAGATAAGTCATCGCAGGTTGTAATTGAACTTTCTATATCAGAGTTCAAACACCTTTTTTCTTCTCTCAATAAGGAAAAGGGGAAAAGTGTTAGCCTAATATAGTCTATTGACACACCTGCAAGGATGAATGTGTTACTAATCTCTAAGAAATTCCATAGGTGGATTAGTGGATCTTCATATGAAAGCCCCATAAACTATCCACTATTGATAAAAAATGGCACCATGTTCTATTTCAGCTCAAAGTTACCTCCAACAGTAGGTTGTATGAAAGGGAGAGGTCAAATTTGTTAGAAGTAGGATTTCCACATCGTGAACTGTCCTGTGGGCTAGTGGTTCTTCAACCATGAGAGCAGGCTTGCCTTGTTTCTTTTGAATTTGTGGGGTCCGATAGAGAAGGACTGCTTTTCTCCTTAATTTGTGAAAGCGTTGCTTAGGTTCAGGGCTTGACAACTAGTTCCCTACCCCTTACCAACTTACTATTCTGTAAACTTATTTTCTGCAAATTCAATACCACGACAAAGTGTAAAGCACCAAAGAAATCTCAAAAGTAAAACTAAAACTAAAACTAAAATAGTTGCCAATATTCAAGTTCCCCGACAATAGCACCAAAATCTTTTTGCACCCAAGCGCACACAAAGGTTTACGTAGTTTCGCCAAGTAATACATAAAAATCCATATAGCGATCCCAAAATGACTTGTGTTAAAAACTATCTAATTTAAGTTTAACTATTCATATCAAATTAGTGCAATCGTAATCAAAAGCGTTTGGGAGTTTATAATTAAAAGTAAACTAAAATAATACGGAAAAGTAAAGATTTTGGACTATCAATGGTTTGAAACATAGGGATAAAGAACTAAGATCAATCATACAAAGTTGTTGAACTTCATTGGTTAGATTACTTGTCTTGGTTGTAGATACACAGTGTTTATCATATGATCATTGTCTCCCGATCTCTATTTACCCCCATGTTCTATCGTCTTATCCCCCCCCTCCCCCCGAGCTCACAAGATAGCAATAGATGTATTCTTAGGGTCAAAAGTCATTAAAATAGTGATAAAAAGGATAAATAAAAAGCCAAATATGATAAAAAATCACAACCAAATCAATTCAAAGAAATAGTAATCATGTTCTTGGCCTTAATCTCGAAAAAAGGAAGTTTAGCCACTCATGGACATAATCGTAATCAAGATGAATGAAAACATATTAAAATCCATAAACAAACTAAATTAAAGAGATAAAACCACTAATTGAAGTGTTTTCCATCCTCAGTTGAAATTTCAAAGGAGTCCAAGGTGAATAACATCAAGTTCAAGTGTCCTATTTATAGGAGGAGGATTTTGGCCGTGTTGGGAATAGGCTGTGCGCCTACCCTTCCATTCCATGGGATTAGGGGTCATGCAAAAGAAATAAATACCATTGTAATAGGGTATGCGCCTGATGGTTCATTCCATGGGAGTATGGGTTGCGCCGCGGGGCTATTCCCATACCCTCACTAGAATTTACCTTGACGTCTAAACTCATCTTGTGTATTTGGCTTTCCATCCCAAGCCTTTTGGTGTTGTTTAAACTTGACTTACATCTTTTTAATCATCAGTATATAATCATAATAAACTCACCAAGCATCCTATAGAATCAAACACCAAAGATTAGAGATCAAAACAACACAATATCTAAGATGACGAACTAGAAACTCAAGCTAATAACTAGTTTTGCCCATTTTGATCTTTGACTTGGTTTTCAATCTTGGATTGATTAAATTGAACTTTAAACGTTATAAACAAGTTTTTACACAAAAAATTACACAATAATAACCTTAGTAACTAATTAAACTCACTAGAATCCATCGAGACCAACTTGAACAACACCTAACTCAAGCTAGTAACACTAATTTTCTCATTTGAACTGTAAGTGACTAATTTAAGTACAAAATTGTTTGGAAGACTCCTTAAACATTTTAATTAAATCCTTAAACACTTATATTCATCATTATATCATTCTTAACACATTAAGCACAAAAGTTATCCTCAAAATAAGTTTAAATAAGCTCGGATAACAACACTAAGGTGCATAAATCCACCTCAAATCAACCACTTGGTATCTTCATATTAATTATGCTTGCAAGAAAATCCAATTATGTCATTCCCATCCAATTGAACATTTTAACTGTCGAAATTTCCTTTTTAAAAAAAAAACCATGGCCGCCAAGGCCTTTAAATACATTTTTATCCGTTTGTCCATCAATGTAATGCAATAGTTCTTAAATTGAGTTAAAGAATGCACATTCCACATTTAAAACCAAATTTCATGAAGGTAGGTTGAGGTTAACACCATTATTAAAATAAAATCTAACAAACTGGGGAAACCTATGTTCCCCATTCTAAATTCCCATAAAAGTGCACCCATTCCATCCCCAAAATAATTTATCAAACATGAATGATATATTAAAAGAATGGAAAAACAATTCCAATAGTAAACAACCAAAATCTCTCAACCCAAATTTGAAACCCAATAATTTAATTCAACTGAAAAATGATTAAAGATATGTCTTTATATAAAATCATGTTAGGGATAAGAGACATACTTAAACACACAAGAATTTAGATGAAATATTGAGTTTGAATCTTGGAGATTGAATCCCTTACTAACCCTATTTTCCTTTTTCTTTGGGAGTTTGAGAGGAGAGAAGTAAGAGTTTTATTTGATAACTGATTTTAAAAGGGCCAAATGGGGTGTTTCAAGCCATGAGAATAGTGTATAGGTAGGAAAAGACCAAAGACCTCTTAGTGAAGACATGTATGAAAATTTAGCCTAGTTGTTATGGGTTAGGTAACGAATCATGAGGTCAGACCATAAGTTATCACCAGGGATCGTTATCTAAGGGTCAATATCTTGGCCCTCAAATTTTATGGTTATAAGTAACTCACCACAGCTCATGAACTCACGTAATGACTTGTGATGAGGAGTCGTAATCAAGGCAAAAACTTTAGGAATCTTCACTATTAAGACAACAAGTCCCACCCTACGACTAGTGATGAGTATTGATGAATCATCACATAAGTTGTAGTCATGGCAGTGTTGTCAACACTCTAGAAATTTCAAAGTCCTGGTGTATTACATTAGGATCATTCATCCCCGAATGAGAACATAGGGGTACCCTTATCATGATAAAATAGCGAATGCAATCAGAAATAAAGAATAAATTTGGAAACCAATAAGGAAGAAAGAAACTCATACCTTTAACATTTTCATTCAAACTAGAAAACAAGAATGGGTATTCAGCCTTTATGTATTCTTCAGCTTTCCATGTAGTTATTCCACCTTTTGGTTTCTCCACAAAACTTTTATTGAACATACATCATTAATCCTCGACCTACAGAATTGATATATGTATTTTTTATAATGAGAAGCTAACTGTAAGGGACCAGGTCCCTAGATGTACAAGATACAGTTCAACTAGCACATGTTGTCTGCACAGTTTTGTCATCTTTTGTAACAAACTTGCAGGTGCTATTTTGTACTGATTAGGACAATTGGCCCAAGAATATTTCATTCCTAATCATCACTCATCTATAAAATAAAAGTGAAACCTCTTCATCAATGGTTTTTTGATAATTACAAAGAGCAAAGAGAGGCAGCAAAAACCCTATTTCAACACTACTCAAGATTTTATCTATTTATGAGAGCTTAAATTGAAAATTGTTCTTGAGTGAGTACTAATTTGTAATCTAACTACTCATGATATAAGAGTAGTGTCTTTTTGTGAGTGCTTAGATAGAGTTTCCTAAGCTTGTTGTTGATTAGAGTTAATCAGTAGAGAGGGTCCTGCATAGAGTTACCAAGATATGCTTGTAGTAGAGTTGCCATAAGATAAAAGAGCCTAGAGGTAGGATAAAATCTAGTATATAATCAGGAAGATAATTATAGTGGATTTGTTTGGTGCTTGTAAGGGTAAGCTGTGATTTTCCCCTTTGAGTTTCCACATAAAAATCTGTGTATTATTACTCTTCCTACACTATTTTTAAATTTCCTGCATGATTAGTATTTGTTTGCCTGTGATTGACTATGAGGGACCTTGTCCTTCATTTGTGGTATAACCCCCAAGGGTTTCAACAATTGGTATCAGATCCATGTTACTTTAAAAGGTTCACACCTAGAGTGTTTAAAAGGTTCACACATAGAGTGTCTTGGTTATCATAGATTCTCCACCTAACATGAAAGAAGGATAATTAACAACTAGACCACCAGATTCAATGGACAGTACAATGGGTTATGAAAATAAGGATGTTTGATTTTATTATGGCTGAGGATAGTGAGCTAATGGACATTATTATTGATGGTCGTTATGTATTTGTTAATGAAGTCAAAGAAGGAGGTGTTACAAAAATGGTCATCAAAAGTAGGAGAGTGTTCAATGATAAAGACAGAAAAAGAATTGAGAAAAACTACAAAGAAAAGAAACTGTTTGTCTGAGGCATAGGACTAGATGAATACAACAGGATGCTTGTAAAATAGCCAAGGAAATCTAGGACTACTTGATGACTTCTCATAAAGGAACTACTTATATGAAGGAGCCCAAAGTTGGCATGCTGATTACCCAGTATGAAACCTTCACAATGCAAGAAAGAGAGAAAATACAAAAAATACACAAAAGATTCAGTTCCATCACAAATGAGCTTAACCACTTAGGGGAAGTGATTCTATTATACAAGAAAGTGAGAAAGATAATTGGGGTTCTGTCAAAAACTTGGGAAAGTAAAGTAGATGATATTACCGAGGCAAGGAACCTAAAGACACTAAGTATGGATGAGCTAGTTGGGAACCTGAAAACCCATGAACTTAAGAATCTTATATTGATAATATATTATTCCCCAAAATAACCCTACTTGGTGCTTATTGTTCCCTTAAATCTAGATGGACCCACTCATCCTCCTAGAAAAAAATAAAATGTAAATCCCAAATAGTTTCTCTAAGAAAAGGACCTTCCTGATAGTTGCAGCTCTCCCATTCTCTTGTCTTTCAAAGGATACTAAGCTTACCATTATGAAAAATTCCTTTCCAAACATTCCTAAAAAACATCCTTCTTCTCCTACTCTTCCAAAGATTAACTCCTTTATCACTCAACTTGTCAATGAAGAATCATCCCTGAATTTTCAAAACTATTCTGATGACGTTGTAATGGATGAAACTTGGGTTGCCGAAAATCTCATCTAGTTGTCAAATAGACGAGGAAAGAGCTTAGTTGATCACAAGATAATTGATTTCATTAAAACACCAAAAGTTTTTGGAAAATAGTCTAGAAGTTTTGCTGAGAAACAGCTAACTCTTGACGGACCTGGTGTCTGAAAGAGAAAAATAGTTAAAGGAGATTTTATGATCACCTATCTAGAAGAAAGAATGGGGAGAAAAGTAAAGTTGTAGCCAAGGAAGTTAGAAATAGGTTCTTGAAGAATCAAAAGGTGTTAAATAGAAGTATTTTTTATTCAAATGTGCCAGCAGAACCTGGTATGGTGGAACTTATTGAGCTTGTTAAACATCAAGGTTGGGTACATATCATGGAAAGACCTATTCCCACTATTTTTGATGATATATTCAAGGAATTCTATTTCACTTTAGAATTCTCAAAAGATGGGATGAATCTAACTACACAGGTCCAAGAAAAGAAAAGAAAACTGAATGACGAAACACTGGGAAGGATTTTAGAAGTTCCTATATATGGGGTGAGAACTGTCTTTAATCAACTGCTTTCAATAGAATACTTAGAAAATGGATCCAAAATCAAATAAAAATTTATGGTTGCAATGAATAGGAAATCACTCAAGAGTGAGTTTCAATTGGTCTTTGACTTTGTGAACAAGGTAATTCTGCCTAGGTCACAAAAGAAAAGCATTGCTTCAACCACTGATTTATATGTAATAGAATTCCTGAGTATTTTTGAATTTTTTAATCTACCTACATTAATGATAAAACAAATTCAAAATGGTTCTTGGTAAGAATTTTAAGCATGGAATGCCTTATGGATTTTTGCTGAACAAAGTACTTAACAATTATGGCATTGTTTGTGATTCTGGAACCCAAGGATCTGTGGTTCAAATTCTTATCATGAAAATATTGGTCAAGACTGAATGTGTCAAACTAGGTAGTAATTATCAAAGAGATCTTAGTAAGGAAATACAGGAACTGAAGTTCAAGCTATCCGCCAAAGATGAAGAAATTAGCAAGCTTTAGTGACAATTTAGCATTTCTCCAAAATAAGCCTATGTGACATTGAATGCTCAAAACATAAAATGTTGAATTGAATAAGAGGGTGTTAATCTTAATTGATGAGGTCTTTAGACTAAATGGAGAGATAAGGCATCTCAACAATCACCTGACCCTACTCCTTCAAAATCTTTTTCCCAGTCCTTCATCTATTAATCCTTCTTGATTTTTGTGGCTTTTCCATAAGAATATTTAATTTATGCACTGCTATAATGCTTATCCTACTTATGAATTAATCATTGGTTTGTATGTTAGATTTGTTCCCTATGAATTACACAGTTATTCTTCATGTTACTATTTCCCCAGTGGCTATGAGTTAACTAATTTGTGCTTCATTTAGTCTTGGTTTAATGTTTTCACCCTACAATGATGCAAAAAAGAGGGAATATTGAGTTTATGTGGTAGGGACTAGGTAATAAGTAATTTGAGTTATAGATTTGAATGGCCTGTTGATAGGGGTATAAAGGGAGTGATATGCTGAATAGATTAATGACATCATTCATATTGACAGGGGGAAGAAATAAAAGGTCTTTGCTATAAATGACAACAAGGGACCATGTCCCTATGTTGCATAATGAAGGAAACATGATGATAGGGGGAACATTTTTCTTCAGGTGGCAATCAAACTGATTAAATGTGATGAATATGCACTAATGCTCAATGCTAAATGGTTTGTTTGTCATCATAATAAAGGGGTAAATTTTCTATATGTAGTTTTGATGATGAGCAGCTAATTGCAAGGGACCAGGTTCCTAGATGTGTAAGATACAATACAGCTGGCACACGTTGTCTATATAAATTTTTCAACTTATGTAACAAACTTGCAGGTGTTATTTTGTACTAATTAGGACAGTTGGTCCAATGATCTTTCAACTTAATCATCATTCAGCTATAAAAGGAAAGAGACATCTCTTCATCAATAACTTTTTGACAATTACAAAGAGCAAAGAGAGGCAACAAAAAATCCTATTTCAACATATCTTAAGATCTTAGCTATTTATGTGAGCTTAAATTGCAAATTGTTGTTGAGTGAGTACTGATTTGTAATCGAACTACTCATGTTATAAGAGTAGTTTTTTCTATAATGAGTGATTAGGTAAACTTCACTAAGCTTGTTGCTGATTATATTTAATCAGTAAAGAGGGTTCTTGGTAGAGTTACCAATACGAGCATGCAGTTGATTTGCCATAAGTGAAAGGAGTCTAGAGGTAGGTTGAAATCTAGACTCTAATTAGGAGGTTATTATAGTTGATTTCTTTGGTTCTTATAAGGGAAAGCCGTGTTTTTTCCTTCTTAGCTTTCCAAGTAATAATCTATGTTTTTTTAGTCTTCCTGTACTATCTTTTGTTTTTTTTGTATGATTAGTGTTTGTTTGCCTGTGATTGACTTTGAGGGCCATAGTCCCTCACTGTGTGGTGCAACCCCCAAGGGTTTCAATAACTTGCCTATCCAATATCTTTATCGAGACTTCCTCATAATACAAAGAATCTAAAATGCCAATATTCCCTACATGAACAATCAAAGACGGATCACCCATACAATTTTTTTACATCGATACATAGAAAATTGGGTGAATAGAGCCCAAACTCGCAGGCAAATCCAACTCATCAGTAACATTCTCAATTCTCCTCAAAATTTGATATAAACTAATATAACAGGGACTAAGCTTCCCCTTTTTCTAAACCACATGATTCTAGGAGAAACTTTCAAGAGCACCCAATCACCTACTTCAAACCCCAACTCCTTTCAACTCACATCTGCATAAGACTTTTTTCGACTCTGAGTAGTCTAAAGTATTTATATAATCACCTTCACCTTCTACATGGATTTATGAACCAAGTCAGAACCAAATAATCTTGTCTTATGAACTTCAAACCACATAATAGAAGGCCTACACCACCTAACATATAGAGCTTTGAAAGGATCCATCTGAATACTCGAATGATAGTAATTATTGTACGAAAACTCATTGAGAGGCAAATTATCAGCCCAAGTAACCTTAAAATCAATCACACAGGCCCATATCATATCCTTGAACATCTAAATAGTCTATTTTGACTGTCCATCCATCTGAGAGTGTAAATGATGCTAAGGTTTACCTTAGTACCTAGACCTTTCTGAAATGAATGCCTAAAGTGAGAAGAAAATTTTGTTCTTCGGTTTGAAATAATGGATACAGGAACTCCATGCAACTTGAAAATCTCTTGAATAAACAACATTTCATAATCCTCACCAAAGTAGTTAGTCCTCACAGGGAAGAAGTGAGCAAACTTAGTCATCCTATCCATAATAACCCAAATAGAGACGTACTGATTGAGAGACCTTGAAATACTCATAAAAATATCCATGTTAATAATGTCCCACTTTTACAAAAATAACTCTATATCTTGAGAAATTCCACCAGGCCTCAAGTGCTCTAACTTAACTTGCGGACATACCATATACTTGACTAAAAAATTTTCACATCTCTCTTCATATTCTTCCATCTATATATCTCCTTCAAGTTTTGGTACATCATATTGAACCCTTATAAACTCTATATCTTAACTCATAAGCCTCAGTCAAAATCCTTTCCCGCAGCCCATCAGCATAAGGAACAGATAATTTTCCTTGATACCTCAGAATACCATCTCTTCAAATCTAAAAAGCCATAACTTTTTGCTGACCCACATCATTCTTAATCTGTATAATTATGGGATCCAGGGCCTGCTTTATAATGACCCTTTTATTCATTTATCATATTTTTGCTTATATTCACTATTATAATTTTTTTCATAGCTTCCCCAAGTCATATGTGACTTGATGGACTGATAGTTCGATTATCAGGTAGTTTATTTTACTTTTAGACCCAGTTCCCTATTTAGAAGCCTTCGAAGGTTCCAAATGTCCACCAAGAAAAAGCTTTAGTAAGAAGATCTCGAATGTAAATTTTGATTGTTCTAGTACATCCGGAATACCAATTTTAGTCTAAGTAGACCTTTGGTTCAGGTCCCAATGCACCCGTGCTCATTTTGACCTATTGGTCGAAAAGTGGAAAATAGGAATATATAAGCATGGGGCCTAAAATTTGTCTAACTGACCTTGCATGGAAAATTTGACTTCACCAACTCGTCTGAAATGTTGAATTAAGTGGGGTTACATAGTTTATTTGCAAAAATCAACGTCTGAATAAGTTTTGAAGGCCAAAAGTAAGTTTTTACTTTGCTGGTACTGGTGCCATGGCGATCGCATCATGGTGATCGTGGTCTATTTGATGAAAATGTTGGAATATCCATGCCTGATGGGGTTATAAATATGCGGCCAATTCATGATTTTTCCATTTTCTCTTCATATTTAAGACCTAGAAGCCCTAGAAGGGTGAGATAACTCTAAATTGATTCGTAGGTGTGACTTAGAAGCTTGATAAACATATCTTTTCGTGATTAACAATGGATTTAAGGTAAGAAATCCCTCAATTTCAAGCTTAAATTTCTTGGTTATTTGACACAACCCATATAGCTTGAGGGCTTGATTTTAGCCCTAAATAAGCTTAGTTTTCCTCTATTTCTTGAGGGTTATGATTCCTTGATGGTGTATGAACTTTAGGTTGACTTCAGAAATATGTTTTTCATAAATCGGACCAACTTGTGGTTTTTAGTGTTGTTTTTAGACTCAAAGCATAATGGTGCACTATGGGTATCATTATGCTCATATTGATGAGTAGATTGTGTTTTTGATAGCTTGGCGTCTTGATGAGGCTTCTTAGAAGGGGGAAAATGAAGGTTTAGTAAATTGATGAGCATTCTTTAGATTTGAGGAACTTTAGGTTTATCCCTTGTTAGAATAAGCTTTTTCATAGAATAATTGTGATATCTTGTTAGATTGGGAGGGTTTTTGAGTGGTGGTTGATGATTTTTTAAGACTTGTAGTTAGTTGGATATCTTACGTTATTTGGACCTATATAGTGAAATGCATAGCTTATTGTCTTGAACCTTAATGGATGCGACTTACTGTCTCATGCTTAACATCAGAATGCTTAGAACTACTCTAGTTAGATTGGAGTGACCTTATCACTCATACTTAGGGAAAGATTTGACTTAGATTCTTACTCTAATGAACTTGCTTTAGTTTCAATGGACTTAGAGATAGTATTTGAGTAGGATTCCTACCTTTGACTTAATTGTGGCTTGATCTACATCTAAGAGTTGAATTAGATACCTTAGCCTATTCTACGATAGAAATGAACTTAGAAGGTATATTGAGGTATTTTGAAGTCATCCTTGACCCACCTTAAGACAAGATTGAGGTAGTCCTCGTGAAACCCAAAACTCAATGACGTAAAACTTCAAACTTCGAACAACTACATAACACTCATTCGAGACTTTTCAAACACAACACAACTCTAAGCTATATTTAATATTCTGGACTCAGTGGAACCATAAAAGTTATCAAAAGAGAGTGCTTACAACAAATTATCCCCTAGGAGCCCTTTTAGGCTATATTAACTAATTTCTATTTAAGAGGTTTAAATGCAAATTAAAGGCTTGGGGCCCAAACTAACTATGCTACTAACCTAAAGCCTATATTTCAAATCTAATGGAGTTGTCCAAATCACCATCCTAATATCAGATCATAAAATGTCAATTAAAGTTAAACTAATTACTTTTAAGTCTATTTAAAACTACAAACTATTAAAAACTACTCTCAAACACATCAAGGACCACACAAACCATTCTCACAACTCATAAAAGATATATATCAACCATAAGGATGGGAAAATAGTAAAAAACACAAAAAAAATTATTAAAGTCCACTACAAAGGTCATTATAGTTTATTATTATCGATGAATAAAAGGTATAAGCAGACAAGATAAACACCACTAGAGTAGTTTATAATTATTTTATCCATACGTCCACACTAAAATACATTTATTCCACTATATCTTTGTTAATCCTTTAAAAAATCATTGCTAATAAAAAATTAAAAATCATAATTTTTAGGTTATTCTATTTTTCTTTAGTCACAATCAATCTTTGTTTAAGTTGATCCCTCTCTATTTTAGTGTCTTTTAATAGTACTTTCAGGTGATCTATCTTGTTTTCAGATTCTCATATGATTTTTAAGCAAATACTTTCTTTCTTTGAAATCTCTACGCCTCTACTATATTTCAAATTCGGCGACGTCTTGAAATATTAATTTCATCGGTTCAAAGGGAATTCACCTAAAACAAGAGCATCCACCATTATTCTAAACAAACAATGACTAATTAGAGCATTTTATTGCTTAAACACCATAAAAATTACATTAATCTATAAAGCTCAACTATTAGCAACACAATTATAGAATTTTTGACCTTGATTCTTGTTTATTCATGATATCTTCAAGATAGTGGAATTACCGCAATGACAAATGTAAACCTTTTTGAATGATTGATAAGTTTTATGTTTTAAAATAAAAACAATAATGAAGGAGTAGATGAAGAAAAAAATACATAGGAGCGCAAAAAGATGTCGTTCATTTATATAATAGGGTTGAAAAAATTGTCACAGCTGAAGGTTTTCACTCTTTAACTGTTAAAGCTATAACATAGACCATTCCAATAGTTTAGCATATACTTACTTAGTAGTGTATCATATGTTACTATGATCGATCATCGACCTTAGTTGTTTATTCTAAACCCTCCTATTGTATTGTATAAAAGGGAAGCCAGGTAAAATTTACCATTGGAGCTTTTAAGTTTTGATCGTTACATTCTGATCATAAAATATATGAATATTTTATCATCTACTAATGTGAGACCCCATAAATAAATTTGACCATTTTATTTTTGACCTTCCTGCGTGATAATATCAATTTTTGACTTGAATTATGTTTAGGGATGTTAAAAGGATAATTTTTGAAAGTCTCAGAATTTTTGAAAAGGATTCGAGGCTATTTTGGAACTTCGAAAAAGTGTGCCTCCATAATATCACGGTGCCATGAAGGTTAGCCTCTGTGATATAGGTGTGGCACGAAGGATAACCTCTGCGATAAAGTTGTGCCACACCAAGGTGTATATTTTGTTCAGTTTTGTTTTTTCACTTGGGGTGAGGGAATTTTGGTATTTTTACCCCTTGTATGACCTTTAAACATAAAATAATCCTCCTTTAGTTTTCAAAGATCAAAATCATCTATTCTCTCTTAAAACTCAAAACTTAAGAAAGTTCAAAGGTTTCACAGTGCATTCATCATTTTGGCTCAAAACTTCAAATTGATTTCAAATTCTTGCGTATTTCAGGCATGTTTCAGTTCCCTAAACTTTAATTTTACATTGTGAAATGAATTGAATGGATTTTATGTAATTTACATTATGGGTTTTGAAATTGGGTTGAAGAATTTTAGTTGTTACTGATTTAATTACTTGTCCCAAGTTTTGAATTGATTATTCATGCTTTAAATTGATGTTTTGGGGGGCTGAATTGGTACATTATTTAAATGGTTGTCATAGGGGACATGGTTTTCTCCAAATTGGATGAATTTTGTCTAGAAATTACATGAACCTTAATTGACTTTGTGAATTTAATTATTATTATGGGAAATTACATAGTTTAACTTGATTTTGAATCAATGAATTGCACTAATGGATAATTGGATATAAAAAAAGAAATAGATGGACTTGGTTTCCATGGTTTGGATTCTAATGGAACTTGTGAGTTTATGTGGTTATGTGAAATAGTTTGGTATATTTAATTTAGCTTGCAAGCATATTGGTATGATGATACCTTCTAGTAAATTCCTTAGTGAATGAATCCCAAGTTAATGGTTGGAATTATGTGGAAATTGAATTAATTTGGTCTTAAATAGGGTTATATAGCTCACCGTTAAGGTCTAAGTCCTGGGGAGAAGAATAATGAAAACCACGTTTTCCATTGTTGGGGGTATATATGAATGTGATTGACATGCACATGATATATATTTGTATGTGTGTGTGTGTTTTGAAAGGCTATGGCCCATGGTGGCATTAGTTTTCCCTTGTGTTTTCCTCAATTCAGGTGGCTAATACGCACTAGGGCCCATTTAGTAGGGGGAGATAAACCCATATAGTCCATGGGTACCTTTAGGATGGATCGAGCTACACAATCTAGGTTAATGGTTTTAAAAACACTTATGTTTATGAACCTAACCCTATCTCAACATCTTATATATTTATATATGAATATTGGCAAATGGTTTTAACTGATTTGGACATGGCATTATTTTATCACTTTTCTTGAGTTACATGCCAGTGCTTATCCTATTAACCATCCCAGGACTCTACACTATTTTATAATATAGGGTTTGAAGATATTTCTGTTGCCCGTGTGCAGTTTTAGGTGGTTGAGCATGTTCATTGTGTTTCTGTGAAGTAGTAAACCTCATTTCTTCAGAAGGCCTTGTCATTTTATTATTCTTTCCTTTTGTTGCTATGAAGTGGTAGGCCTCCATCCTTGAGAAGGCCTTATCATTTCATTATTATTTGCTTATTGATTCATTACTTTTGGGGGTATATATGATTATGATTGACACACACTTGATATATATATATGTTTAGAAAGGCTATTGCTTATGGTGGCATTAGTTTTCCCTCATATTTTTCTCGGTTTGTATGTCTAATATGCACTAGGGCCCTTTTAGTAGGGGAAGCTAAACCCATATAGTCCATGGGTGTATATATATATATGTTTGAAAAGGATATTGTCCATGGTGGCATTAGTTTCCCTTATATTTTCCTTAATTCGTGTGGCTAATACACACTAGGGCCCTTTTAGCAGGGGGAGCAAACCTATATAGTCCATGGGTGCCTTTAGGATAGATCGAGCTACACAATCTAGGTTAATGATTTTAAAAACTCTCATTTTCATAAACCAAACCCTATCTCAGAATTTTATATATGTATATATAAATGTGTGCTTATGGTTTTGACTGATTTGGACATGACATTATTTTATCACTCTCCTTTAGTTACATGTCAATTCTTATCCAACTAACCATCCTAAGATGTTACATTGTTTTATAATGTTGGGTTCAAAGATATTTGTTTTTCCTCTATGCAGCATTAGGTGGTTGAGCATGTTCATTGTGTTGTGGTGAAGTGGTAAGCCTCCATCCTTTGGAAGGCCTTTTCATTTCATTATTCTTTCCTTATTCATTCATTAATTTTTTATTCCTTTGGGTCGTAGTCGGAGGCATTTACCGACTAGTTATTCTTTTAGTTTTAGAGGTTATTGTGGATAGATGTGATTGGTTATTGATTGACTCTTAGAGTTTATTTTAGTTATATATTTTTCTTGCATTACTATCTTAATTGGCTTTCGCTTTATCTATATTATTATTATTGTGCTCAGGAGGTTAGACTAAGGGGGTGGTCTCTGGTCCATGGTGGGCTTTAGATACCCATCATAGGAAGACCCTGATTTGAATCGTGACAACTAATGTCATTCTCACCGACAGTAAACCATGAGGTATATAATCGATTAGCATAATCTTCTATTCTGGATTGTAGGAAAGGTCTATAATCTATTAATTGAATCTATTGACAAGGAAAGAATGGGTAAAAGAGAAAATTAAATTAAATTAAATAGGATGATTGGCATTATCAAAATATTTTAAAGCTACTTTGTTTCATCAATTGCGAGTCCATATCAAATTTAGACATGATCAAATGAGTATTAAGGCATCCAATGGACCTAAATCACTTAAATAGGACCAAAAAGGGTGAACTAATAAAATTAAAGTAAATTAAATTACCAGAATTAACATTATATGTTCATTGTAGAACAACTAAATCAAATCATAATAGGCTACGGTAATAATTGAACAAATGATCAAATGAGTATTAGAAAGACTAATTGGTGTGAGTTGTGTGAAGACAAGTAATGTTTGAAAATAAGCGTTGTTCCTCTAATCTTAAGTTTGTTCTGAGTAAGTGGTTCTTACTACCATCGGTCTTCCATACTCATCTGATTACATGTATAATTATTGTGGACTCTCATATGATGTGATTAAGTTGTTTTATAATGTTTGAATGTGCTAATTCAACTAATTTAATTTAATTTTCTCCTTTTCTTAGTCATAGACCAATCCTTTGTTATACATTTGGTCGATGCTAGACCTTTGCCTTGTTCATGTATCGATTATGTGTTTGGTTTGTAATAGATGTGTAGGTTTATGATATACCTCTATAGAGAAATATTGATTTATTTCTAAGAAAATAAAAACATAAATTAAATTAGTTGAATTAACATCATTCAAACATTTCAAAACAACTTAATCATATCATGTGAGAGTGCACAATAATTCAAATGTGATCAAAATTGTTTTAGGAAGAATGATGAAAGTAAGAACCACTTACTCAGGATAAACATATACTTTGAGAAAAACCACTTGTTCTCAAACATTACTTGTCTTAACACCATTCACAAACACCATTCTTCCTAATACTCACTTGATCATGTGTCCAACTATTGTAGACTCTCATACGGTGTGATTTAGTTGTTTTACGATGCTTGAATGATGTTAATTTTACTTAGTTATTTTATTTTATTTATTTATCAATATTTTATGTCATATTTTAGTGATTTAGGATTATTGTACATCCTAATATTCATTTGATCATGTATAAAATTGATATGGACTCACAATTAATGTAACCAAGTAGCTTTACAATATTTTAATGGTGTTAATTATCCTAATTAAATCTTCTTTAATTTAATCTCTCCCTCATTAGTCATGATATTCCTTGCCAATAGATCCAACAAATTGATTACACACCTTGGTAGTAGTCCTATGTAGAGGAGCATATTAATCGATGATAGACTTTATGGTTTATTAGTAGTGAGAATGACTTTAGTACATGATAATAGATTCAATGACTCGATTATACACCTTGCCGACAATCCAGTGTGTATGATTATGTGAATCGATAATAGACATCATGACTTTTTATTAATGGTATATAGATTTTAGATCTTCTTTGTCAAATATTCAACTATGAACTTTTAAATTTGATTGTTGTTTCCGTTAGTCATACTGTTTTCTAGTCTATAGTATGCCTTTATAGTTGAGGAAACATTATCATTTAGATCTACTACCCATTATGTAACAATGTGAAAAAGTAAAATAAAAAACATCAGGAAATTAGAAAAATGGTAAAGAAATTAAAACTTTTACATAATAATCTATTGCATTATACATATCATAAGGGAGACAAAAATCAGCAAAAAGAGCAAAAAAAGGAAGTTATCATTCCAATACCTACCATGAAAGTTTCCGAACTGAACTACATAAAAAACAAAATAGAAAAAAACTTAAATTATGGTCATTGAGGGAGGTTATGAGTTCATCGGGATCTAGATGGAGCCTCTCTGCTATTGGTCCGTAGATATTAGGCCATTCATCAAAGCTCCACCTGTAACCAATATTGATCTATGGTGATGACTTAGACTAGGAAGTTGAAGTCATTACTTAACCAGAGTTTGTTTCTTGTGATTTCCACCCTTCATAGATTTTTCAAGCTATATATCATTTTAAGATTTTAATTTTCTTGGGAGAGAACTTATCACTTTGAGAAATATGGAGTAAAAAATAGACCACTACATTGTTTAAATACTACTAGGGAAAAGTCTAGCTACAAATCATCAATTGATGCATTTGTTTGTATCAGTTGAGGAGGTGACCTGAAGAAATTAAAAGGTGGATCAGTCGTATCATTTCAATTTTACATGAGTTATGCTTACAATTTAGCCATACGATTTCTTTAGGATAGGGTTTTTAAAATAAACCATTATGATTGTCTATTATTGCCTAGTTTAAATTAAGATATTAGGTTTAGGTTATACACAACACAAAATAGTTGATTATTTATTGTAATGGTTGATGGAATTTATTTTTTAGTAGACGGTGTGCATATTATAAAATCTACCAATAAAGTTTAATGATAAAAAGTAAGTATAGTCTAGTAAAAGTGAACTGACATTAAATTTCAAAATGAGCAGTGCCTTCAACAAAATAAAAAAGTGGTATTTCATTTTGCATTTGAGCTACAAGTTTTTCTCTTATGGTCTATCCTTTTGCATATGGAACATTTGTTCCTCCTCTTTGGCTTGAGAGATTTGGAGACGCCCTTAACTCGTAGCATCCTCTTCCTCCCTAGTTTAGGAAGATTGTTGGATTAAAGAACATTCAAGTCTAAAATTTTATTATAGAACATTCCAATCTTCCTGTAGAGGGACTACATGCATAGGTTCTTGGAATGAAAAGAGGTACGATCTAGTCTCAAAGATCAGTGAAGAGTAGTTATAGATGTGTGTACCATAGTCATTGTCATATTTTGATCATAAGGTTTTCATCCCATGAGGGCATGGTATTCTTTCCAGGTTATACTGCATTCAAAAACATGGCCTTTCCAATAGATTGTCATTGGCGGTATAGCCACTTCCAATTACGGTGAATTTATCGACACTCTGATTTATGTTAGTCACATATAAAGAGTCACCATTGGTCATGTTCTTCCTAATTATCTTTTCACCAGTAGGAACTATCATATTCTTTAAACTACTTACATTTTCATAATACTCTCCAAATTATTTAGAAAATATTTGAGCAATCAAATTGAAGATGGTAGCCTCGAGGTACTCCCTTTCATCCCTCAATATTGAGTTAAGAGATTAGATAATATTTGTGGTCATCACATGAATCTGTTGCCTGAAATGTGTACTCTTCTCCACTTATTAAATCTAACATCATACTTAAGGCAAGCTGCTACATTGGGGAATTTGTGTTTGAACTATGTAAAGTGACTGGTAAGCTCCTCCAAACCATACACATTGTCTATACCATAGTATACATAGAAATAATTTGTACAAAATAAGTTTATCCAGAGATTATCACCAATATACCTTGTGCAAAGTCCAATATGGGCATGCGAATAATGCTTTGCAACCCTGTTGTCTATGCTTCTATGTCTTTCAGAGATGATGCATAACTCTGGTTCATCGGTGGTAATAGAAATTAACTTCCTAAGCAAAAAGCTTCAAGATGCATCATTCTTCTTGTCCACCACACAATATTCTATGGGTTGGATATGGTTCTCTATATCTTGTTCAACAACAAATAGAAATACTTCCCTAACATGTCCAACCAATGGCAATGTCCTTCCTTATGTTGGAATATCCACATATTGAAGCCAAAAGTCAATGAATTAGAATTTGAAATTTTTTGAATCCTTCTGAACTATGATAGTGTTCATATAACTAGTATTAAGGGTTTTAAACATGTAAGAAACAGTGGGCAAGACAACTTATCTGTGCTTCAATTTCCCTCGAATTATGTCTTGGAGATGATGCCTATCATCCAACACTTCCAATAACCTGAACTGCAATGCAGATCCTTTAAAATAATCTTTTTAATTTCTTCTAGGATTGAACCTTTGTTGTTAATAAACTGGTTCATACAAAAAGAGGCAACAACATCAGCAGTAATGCTCTTATGATTTCCTGTGATATTTTCAGCACCACAAATATGCTCACCAACATACTTGTAGATGCTAAAACCTATTCATGGTTTAATATCTATTTTTTTGTACCATCCACTTATAAGTGGAATCTACATACTTCAACTTGTAGAATTTTTTTACAAGTCTTAATCGTATAAAAATAGAAAGAGTATCCACCGAAGCTTAATTAACATCTTTAATAATTTCTTGTTCTTGAATATTTGTCCACAATAAAAATTAAGTCCTTCAAAAAAAATTGTCTAGGATGTCTGTAATATCCCTCAACACCATCATCACACTCTTCTTCTTCTTTGACATTTGAAATATCTTCCACATAAATATCCATTGTATGATCACCCCCATGTTATAGTCTTTCATAGAATTATCATAAACTTTTAAGGGCAGGGGTGTGATTGGGAGTGGGGCTTATGTCGAACACTCCTCCTGGTACCTTTTAACTAAATTAATTCTCAAAATAGGCCTGGAATCATCAAGGCAAATTATAAGCATGTAGAACCCCACATGCATATCATTATTTATGAATGATGGATGTATTTTCCCCCACCCATTCATCAAGTGACTAATGACCAAGTCGTTCGGATCACAACTTAAGTCCCCGCTCTTAATTACACTTATGATCATGTCGTCATATGAACAATTGAGATGAAGGGTAATGAGCATTGTCTCCTTTTTCACATCTTTTTTTTTTTCAACATCTAGGAGTCTCCTCCGATTGACACATGAATTCACCATCAACAACAACAAATATTGTGATAGATATTGTAGACCTAGATGATCATATTAACTGGATTAACTTAGCGATATATGACTGATTAATGGATAGATTGCCTAGATTATACTAGTAAAGGTCTAAAGAGATCTCTATAAAATAATAGAATGATTGATCGTGATTGCATTTTTGATGGCTACCAAAGTAATAACATGAATTATAGGTTTGGAAGAACATCTGGAGTGTTGAAATGTGTTAGAATGAAGCTAATAAAGCTAGGATGCCTTTTGAAAAAATCGACTGATTTGAAAACTTCATGGACTACAATGGAGGAAAAAATCACTGAAGAATGGTTAACAATAGCCTAAAATGGGAGGATTATAGCAATAGTAGTATGATTTTTTGATGGTAGCCGAATAAATAACCAATGAGAAGGTAAAAAATTTGCAAAATTAAAGGAAAAATGGCCTGATCTTACCCAAGCTTGTTGGGAAATTCTTGTTTTTTTTTAAATGTTAAAATCTAGTATTATAATTTATTGAAATGGACTAATTAGTATTTTATAAAATCTTGTAGTTGAAGTGAGGTCAGGGGCTAAATCATATGCTTTAAAACTTGTGTGCTATGGTTGTTATTTTTAAAACTCCATTTGACGATGTCATAAAAAATGTTTTTATCCACTTTGTTCAAGATTTCTATCTTTTTGTCAAGACAACTTTTGAGAATGGCATTTTCACCAAGAGCCCCCAGATATTAGTATATAGAGTTAATAGGACTTTTCATGTTTTTGGGCCAGGCTAAACCCATCGATAGACCCTCAAACTTGTTTCAAAAATTCACTTAGATCTTTCAACTAAGACATGTACCTATCTGACCCCTAACCCCCCAAAATTTTGATCCAATCAGGCATTTTTTGCTTATGTGGCATTCCGCGTATTGTCCACTCAAAAAGGGGCACGTGAGGCACTTTTTTTGAATAATTAACGAATGAAAATATGCCAAGTGACCTTGAGGGCCCTAAAAAATATTAATTAAAAAATTTATATTTAAATTAATTTATTAATATAGTTTTTAATTATTATAATTTCTTAATTTTTTCTTAAAAAGCACCCCACTCCCCATGTCATTTTCTTCACAGCACCTCACCCCCACTCCACCCCTGCGTCTTCAACCCCACCCCACCGCGCGTCTTCATCGTCTTCAACCCCACCCCACCCCACCCCCGCGTCTTCATCATCACCCCACCCCCACGTCTTCACATGAATAATTTCTTTTTTATCCACCATAATTATTCTCATTTTTTAAACAATTCCAACAAAATTCACTTTTTTTCATTTACTAGTATCACCATTTATTGAAAAATTACAACAAACATCACTTTTATTTTCCATTCATTGATGTTTTTAATAATTTGAATCCTTAATGTCATTTTTATTTTCATTTTTTAAAATTGTATAATTTCTTTTTAATAATAAGATTTTTATTTTTATTTGTAAATAATTTTATAATTATTTTTTAATAATTTGAATCCTTAATGCAATTTTTTATTTTCCTTTTTTTAAAATTTATAATTTCATTTTAATAATCAGTTTTTTAATTTTATTTTAAAATAATTTTATATTATTTTTTATTAATTTGGATCCTCAATGCTAATTTTATTTTTATTTTATTAAAATTTAATAATTTTATTTTTATTTTTAAAATCATTTTATAATTTCTTTTTTTAATTTTATAATTTTTTTTAATAATTAATTTTTTATTATTTTTTTAAAATAATTTTATAATTTGGATCCTCAATGCCAGGTCTCACCTTTTAATTCATTTTTTTTGCCATATCAGCGAGTGTGTGCAACACACACTTTAGATTTTAGCTGATTGACAAAGAAAAGCCTGGTTGGATCAAAATTCCTGGGAGGGTAGGGTCCTGATAGATACAAGCCTTAGTTGAGGGGTCTAAGTGAATTTTCGAAACAAGTTTGAGGGTCTGTCGATGGGTTTATCCATTTGGGCCATTGGGGCAAAATATTTTGTGGCCAAAATAATTTATTGAAATACTATTGCTTATATTTATTTGTTTTCTTTTCATATAAAAGTTGATAAGAAACATTATGATTGCTTTATTTCTCGAAAAGTGCATCTGTTCGCTTCTAAATTATGTCCTAATTAATAGTCCCTTCGTCTCAAAGTATTTTTCATCTAAAGGTTCAAGAAAAATTAATTACTTTATCCTATTTTACCTTGAATATTAATTGTTATTAAAGACTAACAAAATCAATTATACTCCCTTGTTTTCAAAATAGCTATCATGTTTCACTTTTTAAGGGCTTGTTTTAAAAGTCACTTTAGGAATTAGATTTGATGTAATTCAGTGTTATTACATAGTTTGACATGTTTGGATGGCTAGATAATTGAGTGTAAATAATGAAATATAACTACACTCTCCAATTCAGAGGGTGGGGTGGGGGAGGGGGTGTGTGAATTATGTATAATTACATGGTGTAATTACTAATTTGTAATTTTTTAATTTCTTTATTTTATTTCTTTTTTTATTTTTCTTCTAAATTTATTTTATATTTCTATTATTTTAAATACTCTTTGACAATTTTTATTATGTTATTTAATTTCATTTCCTTCTCATTTCCCCCATCTATACTTATTGTCATTCCATGTAATTGTTCATATTATCTACTTTTTATTCAATTTAGGTTTGTTTTTTCATTTAGCATAATTTTGTTATTATTCTAATTTTAATTAAAGTAGAATCATTCTTGAATAAGGTTGTAGACTTACTCTTTTCTTTTTTCTTTTTTCTTTTTGAATCATATTTATGTACAATATGTTAAAATTTATTAAGAGTATTATGTTGACTTTTTTATTTTGAATTTTGAACTTATTTTATATTTTTAGTTCCAATTTATTTATTTTATTAGTATTCACTTGATAATTCACTTTGCAAGTCATTATTTTTATATTAGAATTTATAATTTATCTTTTTGTCATGGGTTTTAACAATTTTATGATCATAATTATTATAATATTTATTTTGGTCAAACATGCATTTGATGATGTTCTTAAAATCATGTACTTTTTAGTTTTAATGATTACGTTGATTAAAACATACTAATCTGAAAATATAAATCTGTTATTGTTTCATAATATTAGTTAACACGATATGTTTATTAATTAATATATTTTCAAAAGTGTACATACATACATACATACATATATATGTGTGTGTGTCTTAAATTTCTAATTTAGTGTGATTTATACTAGACTTTTATTTGTCAAAGATAAATTTTTAGTTTCAGATAATTAGCTTTTATCACAAAAATTTAACATAATTATGTGATTACATTTGTCCAAATAACTAGTACACTTGTAATTACATTGTGGCCAAATAAATAGGTCATTATAATTACTAGGTTGGTAATTACTACCCTAGTAATTACACCAATTTTAATGATCATGTGGCTTCCCAAGCAAACCCTAGCTCAAATTATATGAATTTTGACTTATACTTTTGAATATATTTTATCGCCATATTAATGTGAGATGAATTGTAAATTGTAGTACTTCTTATATAGTTTATGAATATCTAATTCGTATTTTAAATTATTGGATTAGCTTACAAGCTTATTTTTCTCAAAAGTGCATATTTCAAAAAATCGAGATGTTTTTTCACAACCCAAAAAGAAGGTCAAGATGACACTTATCGCGACCTTGTCCTTACAAATTTGTCGATCACCCAAACTGATAAAGGAATGAAAACGATATTAACATAGACCCAAGGGAGAATTGTAGAACAATGTCAAGACAATCACGAAATTTATACATAATACATAAATATCTAAGAA
Source organism: Capsicum annuum (assembly GCF_002878395.1). NCBI lineage: Eukaryota > Viridiplantae > Streptophyta > Magnoliopsida > Solanales > Solanaceae > Capsicum > Capsicum annuum. The sequence goes on along the minus strand of NC_061120.1, from coordinate 148,310,138 downwards.
AATAACATAAACCACCTAAATTGGGTGTCATAATGCAAGATCAATCTAAGTACAAATCTAAAATTGAAAGTACAAAATCCTTCTCTGACCCAAATAAAGAAAAAAATAAGGTATCGTGAGATTAAGAAATCTTCTTTGAAAACTAGAATAGTCCTGTAGCTCAAATATCACTAATCAATAACACTATTCCATCCTCTACGTGTTGTACTCATGTTAGGATCTGAACCGAAAGGGCATAATGAGGGTGAATATGATCCACTTGTACTCAGTAGGTATCATAGATCGACTAAGCAAAATGGGAAATAAAATAAGTAATATATGCTATGAGCACATCACCTGTAAACAAAAAAGTCTAAAATTATAGCTTTCACCGTCTCTGCTAATAGTTCTAATATATGTAAGCATTCAAAAACAGTAACAACACAGATATAAATGAGAAAATATATGGAAACCACACACATACCAAGGAAAATAAGGAAACCAAGCAAGATATGTATGCAAAGCAATGCAATGAAATGTGGATGGAATGAATGGTGAAATTCATGACTTTCATATACGCCAACTGAGCTCGCAAATATCTGAAAGAACCCATGGGGGGTTCGTAACTCATATACTATATCTCATGCCTAAATCTCAATTTCAATCTCAGTTCTCCACTTTCGCTTGTGTTTAAGGAGATGGTTTTCATAAAAGTGTTTTATTTTCTTTCAAAAATAGTGTTTCCCAATGGTAAAAGTATCTTTTGAATTGCATGTGTTTAGAATGAGGATGTAATGCTCACAATCAGTTCAAATGATGATATATAAAATATATAGAAGTGAGCCCAGAAATTAACTAAGTATATCCATAATTCGTGATTATAATCTCCAATTAGGTATCATTAGAATAAATAAGCATACAATATATCATTAATATCATATCAATCCTATCTTCGGTATTTTATTATGATGAAAGTAACCAATGATCAAATGAGACCTAAATTAGCAAAAGAAGCCCTTACATAGGCCTCATATCTAGAACTAAAATCGTTTAGATGCACAAATAAGGGCAATAATGTTAAATAAATCCCCTACATGGGGACCACACAATACCAGATATCGTGAGTCACCTCCACCAACATATAAGCCCCCACATGGGCACTCAACAATATTAATAGTCTCGAAATATAAACCCCACAGTTATTTTCCCCAACACATAGCATGATTTACATATTCATTAATTACCCAATTTAATCTAAAAGAAATTAAGCCATAACCTAATCCAAAAGGATGAAATTTCAGTCTAAAGTTCTTTAAACACAGAGCCTTCTACTCATGAACGGCCTAAACAAAAACCACAACATTCAAATATAGAATTTATGCATTAAAAGAAAGCTAAAGATAACCATATTGCCCATATTCAGGTCAGGGTCAAAATAGGTTTAGAAATGAAAGATTTAAAATAAGAATTTTATTTCAAAAATACATTCCCCAAAGTTATGGGAGCCTACAGGATAAAACCCACACGAAAATAGATTTAAATCAAGGTCTAAAATGATGAAAACCCTTTTATAACATTACCAATAATGTAAGACCACACAAAATATCAGTTGTTTCAATCATAGATAGCATGCCAAAAGAGATCCTAGACTTAGAAAATTTCAGCTAAGTATTGACACTTAGTCTCATTTTTGGCCTTGATATTTCAATGACTTTATTTTTGATCCTTAAGACCTTAAAATGTCAATTTTTAGTCGATTCATGATCCAGGATATCAATAGGTGTTTTCGGATGAGTTTAAGATTTTTTGGACATTATTAGAAACCTAATTCAATGTCCAAAATAGTAAATCGACGCGATCACAATGTGACGCGTCGATAGTAGCGTGCAATTTACAATGAGCCAACACGATCTCAACGCATTGCGTCGGTCGACGCATTGCGTCGGTCGACGCATTGCGTCGGCAGTCGCGTCTACCCCATAGACATATCGCGTCGGTCTGCACATTACTAGGCACATTTTTATGTATTTCAGTCTACATCTAGAGGGGTAATTAAGTCAATTTTCCCACTTTTATTCAGCCCTAAAACATAAAATTTAGCTATCCTAAGGGAAAAATTACTAATTTTCTATCAAATCCTCTGAAGAACAAAGCCCTAGGTCATTCAATTTCAAGTCTAAGCTTCAAGAGCACACCAATGATTTTCACAAATTTAATTACCAAGGTATGTTACGTGTTCATCCTTGGGTTTTCTTCCACTCTTGGAGTTCAAGAATTCTTTTTAAACTACAATTTTATTGATTTCATGATTTACATATTTGAATTTGAATTGTGTTCATGTAAGTATTGATGCTTTGTTTTCAAATCAAGATTCGTTATAAGATTCAAGTGAATTAATTAGCATTTGTGTAGAGTTATGCGATTCTCATGTTAAACCCTTGAATTGAAAGTTGAATGTTGTAGCCATGATGTTTATATTTTTATGAATTCCATGTGCATTAATTATGCTCCCTAACTATTTGATAGAATGACTATGTAAATTGAGTCGTGATTCATGACATGTTATCATGTGGTCCCATTCATGTATAAGTTCATGCCTCTCAAGTGTTTGACAAAATTTATAAATGAATGCACAGTGAATAAGTAGTTAATGTATTAATTTAAAGATTTTGCCATGTTTCGCTATTTATTCTATTGAGTCCTGGGGGTATTCAATACCCAAAAAAAGTAGTTGTTTACCTAGAATTACAGTAGCTACAAAATAGTTTTAGTAATGTCACGAACAGTAGCACATGGTCAGTTACAGAACTTAGTAAACTCAGTCCAGTTTAGTCAGCTAACATGATTAGTAACAGTTTAGTCAAGCCTAGTACAGTCTAGTGATCAGTTCGGTGTCTATTCAATTTGGAGTAGAATTTAGTACCGATCAAACCTAGGGATGGGGGCTCACCTACTAGTTGAGGGTGTGATCTTTAGTAACAGTCCCTTAGTTCTAGAACTACGTAGCAAGAATAGGTTAAATATATCAACTTGCTAGTTAAGGGTTCATAAAGTATTCACCTACCAGTTGAGTGTAACACATATCTCACCTACCAGATGAGGGTGATTCCTTAGTGGATCCACATAACCATTATTAGTACCCATGGCACGATGCTAACACCCTTCTAACTAGGGTTACAGGTTGGACCCCAACTTAGTTTATAATTGGGGTATGTCGGTTAGATAAACTCTCCCACAGTTACAATTTCAGTTTTAGACTCTGTATAGAACTTAGTTTAGTTTTACAAAATCAAGAGTGTCATAAACAGTCACCCAGTTATCATTAATACCGTTATCAGTAATCCCAAATATCAGCCACTTAGTGATCATAACTAAGTATTCATCTTTAGTTTGATCTCATATATATGTATATGCACAGTATTGCATAATTGGAATTTACAATGGTTTCAGTTATTTATGTACTCTCATTTAGCTATTTCATGATGTTCATTTAGTTAGTTATCATCTCATGCATATGAACCTATGTATATCAGCCTACCTCACTTAGTATACCATTACATTCAATGTACTGATGTATACTCTTTCTTTTACACTATGATGTCTCATATCATAGGTTCAGACGCACGGGCTCCTGATCATACGTAGCAACTGAGGTTATAAGTGGCAGTTATACTAGTGAGTCCTTATATTTTGAGGACAAAGTTAATTATTTTAATATTCTAGTACTTCAACATATTTAATAGTCAAAGTTAGTTGGGGGATTATCCCATCAACTCCCTATTTAGATAGTTAGAGACTTTCAAACAAGACTAGTTCATACATATATTCAATTTTTTAGTATTGCTATCAGTATTCAGTATTTATTTTAAAATTTTGAGAAACTTAGCATTTCAGTTATATTTTTGCATGTTATCAGTATTATTATATAGTGCTCACAGTAGGTACCAGTGATGGGTTTGCTTGTGGTCCTTCGGGTTTGTAAGCTCTGTATAACATGCAGGATGTAGACTCGAGGCATTACAAACTTGGTATCAGAGCCTAAGGTCTAAAAAATTCCTAGGGAGTCTAAAATCTGCGTCAATTAGAGTCTTGTACATGGGTGTTTAATGCGTCACACTTATAGATAAGAGGCAATGAGGCATTTTTAGGAAAAATTTCTCTCCTTTCAGTATTTATGTCGTGTGAGTGAGCATGATCTCAAGTTAAAATCTCTGTATAATCCAAGTTTCCCTTTCATTTAGAGAATATGCCTCCCAAAAATTCTAATTAAAGAAGAACTGGAAACCAACGAGCATCTTCGTCCGATTAGGCATATCCCCTGGATGAGCATGTTTCTTACACTAAATTTAGAGCAGATTTTACCACTCTATCCAATTCTATAGCATCCTAAAATGAATGCCCAGCTTCTATTCAGGCCAACCCAGTAGCCAATAGTGCTTCAGCTAGAATTTAGGAGTTCACCCGAATGAACCCTCCTTCATTTTCATGGTCTAAGTCTGAAGAGAACCCACAAAAATTCCTTGACATAGTGAAGAAGGTCAAAAATATGATGGGGGTAACCGATAGTAAGAGTGTTGAGTTAGCTGCATATCGGTTGTAGGATGTGGCTCATAGATGGTTTAAGCAATGGAAGGCAGATAGGACCGCATATGTAGTGCCTATAAAATGGGAGGAGTTTAAAACTACCTTTATAGATATGTTCTTCCTATAGGATTTGAGGGAAACTAAGGTTTTAGAATTCATTAACTTGAAGAAAGGCCGCATGACAGTTAAGGAATATGTTCTCATGTTTACTTAGTTAGCCAGATATGCTCCTTATATGGTAACTGATAGCAGATCTAAGACAAGTAAATTTGTGTTTGGGGTATCTAGCAGTATGGTCAAAGAGTGTAGGACCACATTACTAATTTAGGAGATAAACTTGGCTAAGTTGATGTTCCATGCTCAGCAGATAGAGGATCAAAAGACTAAGGAAAAGGAGAAGGAGAATAAGAGGGTTAGAACAGGTAGCTTCAACTTTACTCAACCTAAGTCAGAGGGTGGAAATCATTCTTAGTTCCACCAAAAATTTTTAGTTCCAGCCCCATCCTCAGCCAGTGCTCTAGTGCCTAAGTTCAAAAATGGTAATAAGGATAAGGAACTAGGCTCTAATTCTCAGGGTAGTGTTAGCAGTGCTCGAACAAATCCTCTTTGCCAGAAGAGTGATAAAAACCATCAGGGTATCTATAGATCTATCAATGATATATGTTTTAGGTGCGGCAAGATAGGTCATAGAATTAGAGATTTTCCTCAGTCAGGTTCACAGGGTAAGTACAATCGCCCTTCAGCTCAGCCCGGTCCCTCGAATCAGTAGGGTGCCACTTCCAGTGCCACCATTGGGCAACGGCCAAATAAACTCTATACACTTCAGTCCCGATAGGATCAGGAAAGTTCTCTTGAGGTGGTTATTGGTACAGTACAAGTTTATCATTTATATGTTTATGCTTTACTAGATGTAGGACTTCTTTGTACTTTGTAGCTTCTTATATAGCTGTTGACTTGGAGTCAGTACGAAAATTCTAGTAGAGCCCTTCTCAGTCTCTACCCTAGTGGGTAAAAATTTTATAGCCCGATGGGTATACAGGAATTGTCCAGTTATGGTATCTCATAAAGTTACATCAGCAGACTTAATAGAGTTAGAGATGAAAGATTTTGACGTTATTCTTGACATAGATTGACTTCATTCATGCTATGCTTTAGTTGACTTTAAAAATAGAGTTTTCTATTTTCAATTTCCTAATGAACCTGTCCTAGAGTGGAGGTGGTAGTACTTTAACACTTGGGGTCAGCTTATTTCCTATCTTAGAGCGAGAAAAATGATATCCTAGGGGTGTATTTATCATCTCATTTGAGTTAAAGATTCTAATTCTTAGACCCCAAACCTTGTGTCAGTTTCTGTAACATGTGAATTTTCAGATATGTTTCCTAAAGATCTTCCCGGAGTTCCTCCCAAGAGGGAAATTGACTTCTGAATAGAAATTCTTCAGATACTCAGCCTATCTCTATTCCACCATATAAAATGGACCTAACAGAACTCAAAGAACTAAAAGATCAGCCAGATAAAGGATTCATCAGATCTAGTATCTCCCCATGGAGTGCATTAGTTCTATTCATGCATAAGAAAGATGGTTCTCTTAGAATGTGTATTGACTACCATCAGTTGAGCAAAGTCACAGTCAAGAACAAGTACCCACTTCCTAAAATTAATGACTTATTTGACAAATTTCAGGGTACAAGTTACTTTTCTAAGATAGACCTCAGATCAGGCTATCATCAGCTTAGAGTCAGAGAATGATACATTTTGAAAATAGCTTTTACAACTCAGTATGGTTACTTCAAATTTCTAGTCATGTCATTTGGTCTTACCAATGCCTAGAAGCTTTCATGGACTTGATGAATGGCCTGTTCAAGCAGTGCTTGCACATGTTCATCATAGTTTTCATAGATGACTTCTTGTATACTCTCGCTGTGAACATTATTATGCAGAATACCTCATAATAGTATTATAGACCCTCAAAGCTCATCAGTTGTTCACCAAATTCAGTAAATGCAAAATTTGGCTAAGTTTAGCAGCTTTCCTTAGACATATAGTTTGTGGTGATGGCATTAGAGTTGATCCTCAAAAGACCGAAGCAGTACTAGCCCAGACCTATCTTACTGTCATAGATTAGGAGTTTTTTGGGTTTGGCTGGCTATTACCGATGATTTGTTGAATGATTTTTGTCTATTGCATCCCTTATTTCCAGATTGACTTAGAAGAAATTCAAATTCTAGTGGTCAGATTCTTATGAGAAGAGTTTTCAGGAGTTGAAGACTCGACTCACTACAAGCTGAGTTTTAATATTACCAAATGGTTTAGACGGGTGTGTTATGTATTGTTATGCTTCCAGAGTTGGTTTGGGGTGTGTTTTGCTATAGAAAGGTAAGGTCATAGCCTATTCCTCTACACAACTAAAGCCCCATGAAAAGAAATATCCCACTCATGATCTAGAGTTAGCAGCTGTAGTGTTTGCCTTAATGAGTTAGAGGCATTATTCTAATAGGGTACATATTGATGTGTTTACGGACCACAAGAGTTTGCAATATGTATTTTCTTAGAAAGACTTGAACTTTCATCAGAGAAGGTTGTTAGAGTTGTTGAATAACTATAATATTAGTGTTCTATATCATACAGGCAAGGCCAATGTAGTGGATGATGCTCTCAGTAGATTGTCCATGGGTAGTGTTGCTCACATTGAGGATAGTAAGAAGAAGTTAGGAATCTTCTTTGGTTTCTAAGGTAAAAAAAAGGACAGGGATCCCAGTTTATTTAAGGTAAAAGATTCAGTCAAAGATTAGAAAGCAGAGGTTTTCTCCAAAGGGGGAGATAGTGTGTTGCACTGCTCGTGTAGATTATGCATGCTAGTTGTGGATGGCATAAGCAACAGATTTTTGCAGAAGCGCATTGTGCGCGTTAGTCGATCCACCCAGGGGACACTAAAATGCATTGAGACTTATGGGAAGTCTATTGGTGGAGTGGGATGAAGAAAGACATCTGCAGAGTTTTTGGCTAAGTTCCCTACATGTCAGTAGGTTAAGATTGAGCACTAAAAGCCTAGTGGATCCATATAGGAGTTTAGTATTCCCACTCTGAAGTAGGACGAAGTAAACATGGACTTTGTAATGGGTTTGCCTCATACTCATCATCAGCATGATTCAATTTGTTCATTGTGGACAGGATGACCAAATCAACCCATTTCTTGTCAGTTCATACTTCCTATTTAGTGAAGGATTATGCCAAACACTATGTTAGGGAGTTGATCCAATTGCATGGAGTTCCGTTATCCATTATTTCAGATAGAGGTATGTAGTTCACCTCTTATTTTTGGAAATCCTTCTAAAAAGGTCTTGGTACACAAGTTCACCTCAGTACAACCTTCTACCTACAGATAGATGGTAAAGAAAAAGGGACTATTCATACTCTAGAAGATATGTTAAAAGCGTGTGTTCTTGACTTTAAGGGTAGTTGGGATTACCACTTTTCTTTATTTTAGTTTGCATATACTAAAAGCTATCACTCCAGCATTAAAATTGTCCATATGAGACTCTTTATATGTAATACCCCGTACTCTTTCCTAGCTTGAAATCATCTAAAAAATGTTAAAAGATTTCTTTGAAAGTTGAATCCACTTTTGTACATGTGGTATTTTAAAGATTTTTACTTTTTTTTAGGTGGTAAATTCAATAAGCTTTCCATCTGTATAAGATTCTCTTAAATCTGATAACGGGCTAAGAATTTATGACTATTTTAAGTTTCCATCCTAAAACAACAGCATATTGGTCAGTGACGTGCCACGCCATAAGCTAAAATGACCATTTTCCTTTTCCAGTGTCTCAGTGTGATTTCCTCTGCGTCGTACCAAACTTCCAGTTCACAAATAAAATGGCAACGCGATGGCTTTGCATCGCGCCATCCTTCAGTTTCCCAATTGTCAAATACCGTGTCGCGCCAGAGGTCCAGTTTATGATGCCTTAGAGAAAGTTTAATTGATCAGGAAGAGGCTTAAGATATCCTAGAGCTGAAAGAAATCATATGCAGATGTGACGAAGAAGGATCTAGAATTTGAGATTAGCAATTTTGTGTACTTGAAAATCTCTTCCATGAAGTGAGTGATGAGTTTTGGCAAGAAGGGGAATCTTAGTCCCCGATATGTTGGTCCTTAAAGAATTCTCAGCTATTTCTGAAAGGTAGTTTACGAGCTTGAGTTTCCTTTAGACTTAGCTTTAGTACACCTAGTGTTTCACATCTCCTTGTTAAAGAAATGCATTTGTGACCTAACAATTGTAGTCCCTATAGATGGTATAGATGTTCATAATAGTCTCTCTTATGAGGAAGTCCTAGTCGAAATCCTTGATCATCAGATTTGCAGACTGAGGAACAAAGAAGTTCCTTTGGTCAAAGTTCTTTGGTAAAATTAGTCCATTAAGGGAGCTACATAGGAAGCAGAAGCAGATATGTGAACCAAGTATCCTCACCCCTTCTCCGCAAACTCAGACTCAGCTCAAGGTAATATTCTTCCTTAGGTTTACTATGTTCTATGCTCAGATTACCTTTATAAACTTGGTAGAAATTGCTATTGCATATCATCCTCATGACAGTCATGCATTGATAAATTAGTTTAGGCATACAATCATGCTTTAATTATGCATGTTCAGTATGAAAACTCAGTTTATCAGTAGTTTCAGTTATGTAATCATCCTTCAGTTATGCATGTTTTATATGCAAAATCAGTCTATCAGTATTCTCAACTTAATCAGTCTCATTCGAGGATGAATATTCCCAAAGGGGAGATATTATATGACCCCAAAAATTCCTAGTCATTTCAGTCATAGATAGAATTCCAAAAGAGGTCTCAGACTTTGAAAATTTTAGCTAACTATTAACACTTAGTCTTATTTTTGGCTTCGATATTTCAATGACTTTATTTTCAATCCTTACGACCTTAAAATGTCAATTTTTAAGTCGATTCATAATCCGAGATGTCAATAGGTGTTCTCGAATGAGTTTTGGAATTTTTGGACATCGTTAAAAGCTTAATTGGATGTCCAAAATAGTAAATCGATGCAATCTTGATGCATCACATCTTCCATCGTATCGACAATATCATCACCAGCTCAAGTATACAATTTTGAGTGAGCTGATGTGACCTCGATGCATCGCATCTGCCATCACGTCAACCCCATTAATGCATCGCTTCGGTTTGCGCATCGCTGGACTCATTTTTATACAATTAAGTTTGCATCTAAAGGGGCAATTAAGTCAATTCTTCACTTTTATTTAGTCCTAAAACACAAAATTTAGATATCCTCCGGGAAAAATTACTCAATTTCTCTCAAATCCGCTCAAGAACAAAACCCTAGGTCATTCAATTTCAAGTCCAAGATTCAAGAACACACCAACAATTTTCATGAATTTAATTACCAAGGTATGTTAGGTGTTAATCCTTGGGTTTCCTTCCACCCTTGGAGTTCAAGAATACTTTTTAAACTGCAAGTTTATTGATGTCATGATTTACATGTTTGAAATTGGATTGTGTTCATGTATGTATTGATGCTTGGTTTTCAAATCAAGATTCATTAAAAGATTCAAGTAAATTAGTTAGTATGTTTGTAGAGTTATGCTATTCTCATGATAAACCCTTGAATTGCAAGTTGAATGTTATAGCCATGATGTTTATATTTTGATGAATTCCATGTGCATTAATTGTGCTCCCCAAGTGTTTGATAGAATGCCTATGCAAATTCATGACATGTTATTATGTGGTCCCATTCATGTACAAGTTTATGCCTATCAAGTGTTTGACAAAATGTCTAAATGAATGCTTGGTGAATAAGTAGTTAATGTATTATTTTCAAGATTTTGCCATGTTTTGCTATTGATGCTATCGAGTCGTGGTGGCATTCAATACCCAAAAAATCTAGTGTTTACCTAGAATTACAATAGCTACAGAATAGTCTCAGTAATGTCACTAATAGTTGTTTTTGGTCAGTTACAAAACTTAGTGAACTTAGTCTAGTTCAGTCAGTTAACACGATCAATAATAGTTCAGTTAAGCCTAGTACAGTCTAGTGATCAGTTCAGTGTTTAGTAGGATTCAACACCGAGCGAACCTAGGGATGGGGGCTCACTTGCGAGTTGGGTGTGTGACCTTTAGTAGTAGTACCTTAGTTCCAGAACTACTTAGCTAGCGGTAGGTTGAAAAGATCAACCTACCAGTTGATGTGTGATGAAGTATTCACCTACTAGTTGAGGGTAACACATATCTCACCTGCCAGATAAGGGTAATTCCTTACTGGATCCACATAGCCATTGTTAGTACCCGTGGCACAGTGCTAACACCCTTCTAACTTGGAACACATATTGGACCCAAACTCAGTTTATAATTATGGTATGTCGGTTAGATGAACACTCCCATAGTTACAATTTTAGTGTCTAACTCAATATAGAACTCAGTTCAGTTCTTCAGAATCGCCTCCCGGGACGTCTCATAGTGCTTAGGGCTACAAGTAACCCCAAGATAACCCTTTGAGCCTATTTCTACTAATAACACTCATTTCGAGAAGAAATAATTCAAATGCTAGAATAGTCATATCATATGAAAGAAAATACAGAAAAAATGCTGGGTGAAATTGACCAAGCAATACAGGAAAACCTCAACACAATCAAAATCTGATAACTAGTCTGACAAAGCCTCTACTAATCAATGAAATAGAGAGCCATTGGGACAGGTCCCCAACTGACTCAAAATGAACTGAAAGTAATAACATAGTATCTCAAATGCAGAAATATCTGAAGATAGGTCCTCGAACCATGAGGACTTACCACTGTAGGAATGTTGATAGAGGTACTCGAAAGTCATTGATGAGACTGGGACTGAGCACCTGAACCTATATTATAAGACAATGTAGCACATAGATGTATATGTGGATTAGCACTTGGGAATGTACTGTGTATGTGGGGGTGTATGAATTCAGATATAACAATATCAATACTCTTTAATCAAATCATACATGCAAATAGGAATGACTCACATGTATTGAATATGTCTAAAATGTAACGCTCATAAATCATGTAGGATGAAGCATGTAACACAAATCTTGTAAGTCATTATACTTTGGTTTTAGAATCTGTGCTCTCCTCTTATTCTCATTATCCATAGGCTAAAGAAAACTTTAAACAATACTTTCAACTCATTCATATGTCTCATGGAGAGTAAAACTTCTTTAATGCTCAAGAACTCATAACTCTTTTGAACTCAAGTACTTGGAATTCAAATTCATATAACTTTGAAACATACTTGAAGTCATTTCATTCATTTTAGGAAAATATCTCGTTTCAAGCTTTAGGGAAAATACTTATATCAACGCAAAATACTTTAGTCTTAGGGTGTAAATCTGCAACTTTACTATTAGAAATATTAACTTGCATTAAGGGAAGTTCTCTTAACCAACATAAACCATGCGAGCTACATGGAGTCCAACGTTTTGTCCTCCTAAGGAGGAGACACCACGTCAGGGAGGACCATCATACTCTTGTCAGGGAGTATAACCACAATTTAGTGATCACTTATCTTGGCCTTGGACCCAATATCTCATCCTGAGGCCCAAAAATCATCTCAGCCTCAGGCTCTACCTATGGTGGCGCGTAGTTTTGGGGTAAGAAACTGTAGTAACTAACCCAACTCGATGCTAAATACTACTCCCCTTTGATTATCTCTCCCATCTCAAGAAAATCAACTTTAGAATAATCTCAGGGTTCAATAAGAAACCAATAATCAAATTTGTAATCTCATGTAGTGAAGTGGATTTCAAATCTGCATGACCATTACGTCAAAATATTTCTCAATAATCTTAGAATACACAAATCATGGTGCTTATAGCATAAGAGTTCATAAAATTGCAAATCTCAAGTAGGGCTCAATAACCCATAATTCATTCTCAAGTTAAAACTCATCAAAAACATAATAGATAAAATATAGATTCATAACTCATTTAGAAATCTGGAAATTTCAGCAATTTGTTTCAAAATCTCAATGTACTCATATATTCTAATATCTTAAACATTTCAACTATTAACTTCTTGAGGATTAAAATCATGGGGTATAGGCCTAGCTGCAATTTCTCAAGAAAACATGTGAAAATCATGCCATTAGACTCTCAATTCTTGGGAAACATCAAAATATTGCAATCAATAATAATAGGTGAAAAATCCTAATTCAAATTCATGTAAAATCTCATAGATTGCATAAAATCATAGTTTAAATAAGCCTTTGGGCACAAGGATGAAAGGATTACCCTTATTCAAAACTCGACATACCTTAGATTATGAAATTGGATGAACAAGCTTGCTTTAAACTCTTCTTTTTACCCTTGAGAGAGGGTTCTTGCAACCCTTGAACTTGGGAAACTCAAATCTCAACTCAATTTGTAGAATCTATGGTGAGTTATTGGATTTCTTGGAGAAGGGTTTTAGATTTTCTCTTAAGGAAGAAACCCTAGCATTTGGATATTTTGGGAGATAATAAGGTTATCAAGTTCATTTGGAATATATCTGGACCATGAAAGAGTGGAAAGACCAAAAAGCCCTTTTTAAATACGAGCTAGAAATACTGAATGAGTCTGCGACGATCAGATCGATGGTCCGTCGCAAGTTCGATAGTCTGTCAGATCGTCTATCGCACGATGACAAAAAAAAGTACAAAGTGCCTTGATGCGACGTTCAGATCGATGGTTCATCGCAGGTCCGACGGTCCCTCAGATCGTCCGTCACTCAATGGCTAAGATGAGACCACACTGCATTAGTGGTGACGGTCTCAGTGACGGTCCGTCGTAGCCTTGACAGTTCGTCGTACTGGCCGTCGCACTTTAGCTAGGAAAGGGAGTTTCTTCCTTAGTCGCAACGGTCTGAGCGACCGTCCATACCATACTCGATAGTCCATCTGATCGTCCGTCAAACCTGGGAGGTTCCGACATCTCTCAGTAAAATGGCCATAACTTCTTACCTCAATGCCAGATTTTGAAGAAATTGGTATTATTGGAAAGATAATTCAATTCTCTACATGAAAAAAGGTCAAATTGAAGAAAAATCTATATGGTTTTAAAACCAATCACTTGGGAAGTCACTTCTCAATCTTTTAACGCCTGAATTACACTTTGCTTGACACACTCTAAGGCTCAGACTACGAAGAAACTTTACCGTGTCTTACAATATCTCCCCCTTTGAAACATTAGGCCTTGAATGTTCCTAGTTAGACTAGGTTCAGAGGAAAACAGATTACACATAGCTGAAGCAATTTGCTAAACGGCTCAAAATCTCTCTAAACTCTTGAATACCTCAGAAATTGCAAGAACAGATACATAGCTAAACTTTAGATTAGAAGGGCTGAATTAAGGAAGAATAATACCTTTGGATCAATCTGAAATTGCGGAAAAGCAGTGCGGATACTTGGATCGCATATCTACTTCTGCCTCCCAAGTAGCGCCCTCAACTGACTGGTTCTGCCACAACAGTTTGACCAAGGGAACCTCTTTGTTCCTCAGTCTAAGGATCTAAAAATCTAGGATCTCAACGGGAACCTCATTGAATGAAAGACTATTCTGAACATCAGTACTCTTTGAAGGATCTACCACTACAGAATCACCAATATGCTATTTAAGCATGGAGACATGAAAAATAGGATGAACAGTTGACAAATCTACGGGTAACTCAACCTCATAGGATACTTTTCCAACACGGCTTGAATCTCTATACGGGCCTACATAACAGGGACTAAGCTTTCCCTTTTTACCAAACCTCTTTACCCCTTTTATGGGTGAAATCTTCAAGTACACCAAATCACCCACTTCAAACTCAAGATCTCTTCTCCTCACATCGGCATATGACTTTTGACAACTCTGAGCTATCTTTAACCTCTCTCTAACCAACATAACTTTCTCCGTAGCTTTGAAAACTGCATCAGGCCCAATCACGGCAGCTTCACCCACTTCAAACCAACCTATGGGTGATCTACATCTTCTACCATACAAGGCCTCAAATGGTGTCATCTCGGTGCTAGCATGGTAACTATTGTTATAGGCAAACTTTATCAATGGAAAATGCTCATCCACACTACCTTGGAAATCAAGAGCACATGCCTTTAACATATCTTCTAGGGTTTAAATGGTCCTCTCATCCTGACTATCTATCTGCGGATGAAAAGTGGAACTCAAAAGGACTTAGGAACCAAGACCCTGCTAGAACACCCTCCAAAATAGAAAAGTAAATTGAGTACCCCTATCTAAGATGATGGATGAGGGAACTCCATACAGCTTGACTAACTGCCGGATATATAATCAAGCATAATCCTCAGCTCTATAAGATGTGTGTACGGGCAAGAAATATGTGAACTTAGTTAGCCTGTCTATAACAACCCAAATAGAATCATAATCACGACACGAAAGAAGTAAACTGATCACGAAGTCCATATTCACCACCTCCTACTTCCAAGTGGGTATACCAAACTCTTATATCACACCAACAGGTCTTTGGTGCTCTACCTTAAACTGTTGGCATGTTGCACACTTTTTTATGAATTCGGATATATCCTTCTTCAAACCATTCCACCAATATATTTCCCGCAAGTCGCGGTACAAGTTGGTAGTGCTAGGATTAATAGAATACCGCCCACCATTCACTTTAGCCATAATCCTCTGCCTCATATCATCAACACAAAACACACAATCTACCTTGCAATCACAACACGTCATCTCATCCTTGGGAGAAAACTCCTACCTTTTGGCCCTTAACTAAATCCTTTAGCTTGACCAAACTAGGATCTCGGTCTTGCTTCTCCTTCACATTCGACACTAAAGAGGATTCGGAACTACTCTGCACCAAAGTACTTCCCTCAGCTGAATCAAGCAACCTAATACCTAATCTAGCCAAACAATGCATATCACGAGCTAACTCTTTCTTACCTTTCTCTACATAAGCAACACTACCCATAGAAAATCTGCTAAGGGCATCTGCCACTACGTTCCCCTTGCCCGAGTGATACAAGATACTCATACCATAGTCTTTTAACAACTCTAACCACCTCTTCTGCATAGGATTTAACTCCCTATGAGTATACATATATTGCAGGCTCTTATGATCAGTAAACACATCAACATAAACAACATAAAGATAGTGTCTCCAGATTTTTGAAGCAAAGACCATAGCAGCTAACTAAAGATTATGGGTTGGGAAATTCTTCTCATGCGACTTTAACTTTCTAGAGGCATAGGCTATAACCTTAACCTCTTTGCATCAACACACAACCCAAAAAAATATTACAGGCATCAGAATACACCATAAAACCATCTATACCATCAAGCAAAGTAAATGTGGGGGCTGAAGTAAGTCAAGTCCTCAACTCCTGAAAACTCTTATCATAGGAATCTGACCACTGGAACCTAAATTTCTTTTGAGTCAAACGGGTCATGGGAGACGCAATAGAAGAGAAAACTTCAACAAAATGGCGATAGTAGCCCACTAGACCAAAGAAATTTCTAATATCAGATGGAGAGATAGGTTTAGGCCCATTTCTCACAGCTTCTATCTTTTGGGGATCAACTCTAATACCTTCGGCAGAAATAACATGACCCAAAAAGGCTATAGACCTTAACCAAAATTCACACTTACTAAATTTGGCAAACAACTAATGATCTCTAAGAGTTTACAAGATAATTTTAAGGTGATTCGTATGGTCACTCTCATTACGGGAGTACACAAGGATGTCATCGATGAACACTATGACAAATATATCGAGATATTTCTGGAACACTCGATTCAGGAGATCCATAAAAGCTGCTGGGGCATTGGTTAGCCTGAAAGACATGACTAGAAACTCAAAGTGATTATAGCAGTTTTGGAAGGCTGTCTTTGGAATATCACATTCCCTCACTTTAAGTTGATGATAGCCAGATCTAAGGTCTATCTTGGAGAAATAACTTGGACCTTGTAACTGACCAAACAGGTCATTAATTCTCAGAAGAGGATACTTTTTTTGTACTGTGACCTTGTTAAGCCGATGATAGTCAATGACATATGCAAAGAACTATCTTTTTTCTATACGAATAGAATAGGTGTGCCCAAGGAGAAATACTGGGACTTATGAAAGCTTTGTCTAAAAGATCTTTGAGTTTCTCTTTCAACTCCTTAAGCTTTGCAGGTGCCATACGCTATGGTAGAATGTAAATGGGATGAATGTCAGGAAAAAAGTCAATGCCGAATTCTATCTCTCTCTTGAGAGGTACCCCTAGGAGATCTTCTGGAAAAATATCTGGAAGATCATTAACAATATCGACTGACTGAATAGTTGGAGCCTCAGACTTAGTATCTTTGACTCTAAGTTGGTGATAGATGCAACCCTTGTATATTAGCTTTTTATCTTTGAGATAGGAGATAAAAGGACTCTTGGGAGATATCAAACTCCTGGACCACTCAAAAACTAGCTCATCAGGGAACTAAAACTTGACCACATGGGTACGATAGTCTATAAATGCATAACAAGAATGAAGCCAATCCATACCCAAAATAAGGTCAAAATCCACCATGTCTAATTATATAAAATCAGCAAGTATGACTCTATGAAGAAGTGTAACAGGACAATATCTATACACTTGTTTAGCAACAACTGACTCCCCTACTGGTGTAGAAACTAGAAAGGGATCAGAAATCTTTTTGGAACTTATTTTGAAATTCACAACAACAAGTGGGGTCATGTAAGAGAGAATTGACCCGGGGTTCAATAACACATAAACATTAAAATAAAAAATGCGGAGCATACCAGTAACAACATCGGGAGAGTACTCCTACTCCTAATGGGATGGTGAGGCATAGAATCTGTTATAGCGCTGATCCCCAGCAGTGCTAGATGAAACGCCCTGAGCAGGGGCGGGATAGGGTACAGGAGCTGGTGCGCTAGTAGCCTGTGCCTGAGGTCGGGCATCTCTATTCCACTTTCCAGTATGAGGATAATCTCTAAGTCTGTGGTGCTGTTTGCCATAACCAAAACAATCCCTGAAATCTATGAAACACTCACCGGGATAATTCCTACCACACTTAGCACAAGGAGGATAATGGGGCCTGTTACCAATACTATTCTGCGACCTAGACATAAAAGACCTGCCCCCTTGCTCCTGCCTGCCTCTAGGCTCGGGAGCACTAGCTGATGAAGGCACTGGCATAAAAGAACATCTTTGAAACTGAGGGCGGTTCCCTCTATGGAACCTAGGCTGGCTAAACTCATATTCCTCAGATCTAGGCCACTTGTTACCCCTCACTCTATTTCTCTCTCTAATCTTATCTATCTCTATCTGCTAGGCATGCATCATCAACCTAGCCAGATCCATATCCCTATGCAACATTGTAGTCCTACACTCCTTCAGTACCAACCCAGAAATACCAGTCACGAACTTGCTCATACTATCTCGGGTGCCATAAATCAAATCAAGAGAATACTTCTCCAACTGTTTGGAATTCAAGAAGTACTCCTTAACAGTCATGAAGCCCTGCCTCAAGTTCATAAACTCCTCAATATTTTCCTCCCTTATCTCAAGTAGAAAGAACTTATCCAAGAATGGATCTTGGAACAGCTGCCAAGTCATAGGAGCAGCATTATCACCTCTACCCTTCCTCCACAATACAAACCAATCATAAGCAATGTCCTTGTGTCTGTAAGACACCAACTCAGCACTTTCTTCCAGACCAACATGCATTACCTGTGTGATCTTTCTCACCTTCTTAAGGTATAACTATGGGTCCTCACCTGCCTTGGACCCATAAAAATTTGGCGGATTCATCTATAAAAAATCGCGAATCCTAGCCACAGTTACATTACCTCCCTACTAATTAGCAACTGCAGCCTATTTATTGGCCCGAACATTGGCAGAGACTGCTTGGGCTAACGCCTGAAATTCGGCATGAGACATAGTCTCATTCAAAGGATCAATAGGTGGGGGTTTCTTATCATCATTCCTGTGGGCATTCACTCTTTGGAGAGGTATTTTTTAAAATATAAGATCTCAAATTATTAGATGAGAGGGTCAACTATAGGCATGATAGATTCTGAAAGAAGAAACAACTTTTTCCTAAAATGTCTCCCAGCCTCTTGCTTATAGATGTGGCGTGCTACACACTGATGATCAAGAATCTACTTAACGCAGCTTGTCAGACTCCCTAGGACTCCTTAAAATCTTAGGCTCTGATACCTAGTTTGTAACGATCCAAAATTGCCTCCTGATATGTCACACGGTGCTTAGGGCTACAAGTAGACCTAAGCTAACCCTTTGAGCCTATTTCTACTAATAACACTCATTTCAAGATGAAATAATTCAAATGCTAGCATAGTCCTATCATATGAAAGGAAATACGAAGAAAATACTCGGTCTAAATGACCAAGCAATATCGGAAAACCTCAACATAACCACAATCTAATAACTAGTCTGACAAAGCCTCAACTAATCCATGAACTAGAGAGCCATTGGGACAGGTCCCCAGTTGACCCAAAATAAAGTGAAAGTAATAACATAGTCTCTCAAATGCAGAAATATTTGAAGATAGGTCCTCGAACCATGAGGACTCACCACTATAGGAATGTAGACAGAGGTACTCTGAAGTCACTGACGAGGCTGGGAATGAGCACCTAAACCTACATTATAAGACAATGTAGCATATAAACGTATATGCAGATCAAACTTAGGAATGTATTGAGTATGTGGGGGTGAATGCATTAACATAAAACAATATCAATACTCTTTTGTCAAATCATGCATGCAAATAGGAATGACTCACATGACTTGAATAAGTCTAAAATGTAAAGCTCATAAATTTTGTAGGATAAAGCATGTAAAACAAATCTTGTGAGTCATTATACTTTGGCTCTAAAATCTATGCTCTCCTACTTTTCTCATAACCCATAGTCTAAAGGAAACTTTAAACAATACTTTCAACTTTTTCATATGTCTCATGGAGAGTAAAACTTCTTTAATGCTTAAGAACTCGTAACTCTTTTGAACTAAAATACTTGGAATTAAGAATCATATAAATTTGAAACATACTTGAAGGTATTTCATTAACTTTATAAAAATATCTTATTTCAATCTTTAGGGAAAATACTTATATCAAGGGAAAATACTTTAGTCTTAGGGAGAAAATCTGCAACTTTACTAGTAGGAAAAATAACTTGTATAGAGGGAGGTTCTTTAACCGACATAAACCATGCGAGCTAAATGGAGGTCAATGTTTTGTCCTCCTAAGAAGGAGACCCCATGTTGGGTAGGAGCATCATACTCTTGCCAGGGAGTATAACCTCAATTCAGTGATCACTTATCTCAACCTCAAGCCCAATATCTTAGCCTTAGGCCCAAAAATTATCTCGGCCTCAGGCCCAACCTACGGTGGCACATAGTTCTGGGGTAATAAATCATAGTAACTTACCCAAATCAGTGCTAAATACTACTCCCCTTAGATTATCTCGCTCATCTCATGAAAATCCGCTTTAGAATAATCTCATGTTTCAATAAGAACCTAATAATCAAATCTGTAACCTCATGTAGTGAAGTAGATTTTAAACCTCCATGACAATTAGGTCAAAATATTTCTCAATAATCTTAGAATACTCAAATCATGGTGCTTATAGAATAAGAGTTCATAAAATTGCAAATCTCAAGTAGGGATCAATAACCCATAATTCATTCTCAAGTTAAAACTCATCAAAAGCATAATAGATAGCATATAGATTCATAACTCATGTAGAAATCTCGAAATTTCACCAATTTGTCTCAAAATCTCAACATACTCATATACTATATTATCTCAAACATTTCAACTATTAACTTCTCATGGATTAAACTCATGGGGTATAGGACCAGCTATAATTTCTCAAGAAAACATGTGAAAATCATGCCATTAGACTCTCAATTCATGGGAAATATCAAAATATTGCAATTAATAACAATGGGTGAAAAATCTTAATTCAAATTCAATCTCATAAATTGCAGAAAATCATAGTTTAAATAAGTCATTGGGCACAAGGATGAAAGGATTACCCTTGTTCAAAACCTCATATACCTTAGATTATGAAATTGGATGGACAAACTTGCTTTAAACTCTTCTTCTTAACCTTAAGAGTGGGTTCTTGCAACCCTTTAACTTGGGGAACTCAAATCTCAACTCAATTTATAGAATCTATGGTGAGTTATTGGATTTCTTGGAGAAGGGTTTTAGATTTGCTCTTGAGGGAGAAACCCTAGCCTTTGGATGTTTTGGGTGATAATGAGTCTATCAAGTTCATTTGGAATATATCTAGTTGATGAAAGAGTGGAAAGACCAAAAATCCCTTTTAAAAAATAAGCTAAAAGTACTGAACGGGTCTGCGACAATCGGATCGATGGTCAATCGCAAGTTCGACGGTCAATCGAATTGTCCGTCGCATAATCACCAAAAAAGGGACATACTTTCTTGATGCGACGGTCAGATCGATAGTCCATTGTAGGTCCGATGGTCAATTGGATCATCCACCGCTCGATGGATAAGATGAGACCACACTGCCTTAGTGGCGACGGTCTCAACGACCGTCCATCGCAGCCTTGACAGTTTGTCATCCTTGCTGTCGCACTTAGGCCAGGAAAAGGAGTTTCTGCCTTGGTCACGATGGTCCGAGCGATGGTCCATTACAAACTTAATGGTCCATCTTAGCCTCGATGGTTTATCACAGACTTAATGATCCATCGCAGACTCGATGGTCTGTCGGATTGTTTGTTGTACCTAGGCGGTTCCAACTACTCTCAGTAAAATGGCCATAACTTCTCACCCCGGTGCCAAATTTAGATGGAATTGGTATCGTTGGAAAGCTAATTCAATTATCTACAGGATAAAAAGTCAACTTTAAGAAAATTCTATATGGTTGAAACAACAATCACTTCGGAAGTCACTTCTCAATCTTTTAGGGTTGGAATTACACTTCGCTTGACATGCTCTAAGTCTCAGACTATGAGGAAACTTTGCGGAGTCTTACATCCCTTCATCTCCCAATTCAGACACTTTGAGGCTTTCAGACTAGACTAGTTCAGATAGATGTTCAGATTTTCAGCATTGCTATTAGTATTTAGTATTTATTTTTGTATTTTGAGAATATTATGGAATTTTAGTTATATTTCTGCATATGTTATCAGTATTATTATTCAGTGCTCACAGCAGGTACTAGTCATGTGTTAGCTTGTGGTCCTTTAGGATTGTAATCACTGTGTGACGTTCAGGGTAGAGACTCGGGGAGTTACAAAGAAGAACCCTAAATTTTATTATTTGAAATCATGATTTGAAGGTGACTTTTAAGATAACATCAATGGGAATTAGTTCTAGAAGTTACCCACACAAAAATCAATATTTAAATACTCAAAAATCGCCTTTCCTATAGATTAGAGGTATAAAAATAGAGAGAAATCAAGAAAAAAAATGGTGGTTATATACAATGGTTGTAGCTTAAACAGGTTAGTAGCCGCTTAAGCGACAATCACTAAAGCGGTACCAGGTAACTAGGTGGTTAACCGCTTAAGCGACGTCTGACCGCTAAAACGGCTACTTCTTAAGCAGTCTTGGGATGCTAAATTGGTAGATGCTTAAATGGACCTTGGGTGCTTAAGCAGCGCTAGCAAATATCAACTGATGTTGATTTTAGAGAAAGCTTACCAAACTTTGATCGAACCCTCTGGGTTTGATCAAGAGCCCACTGAGACAAACTATATATGCTACTAGGATAATTTTGATGTTCCAAACTTAATGGAGATGTGGGATCTTTGAGAAAATGTTGTTTTCACAAAATTAACCCTAGGACCCTATTTCACTCTCTCCCAAGTGAAGGTTCATAATAAGATACAAAGGTTTCGCAACCGATCCAGCTTCGCTACCAACCCAAAATCAATATTTTGTATCTGCTGGTATAGTTCGTACTGCCATCCAACACTTACGACAACAGGTGTTTACTGAAGTCATCTATATGGCTTATTAAGCCTCTAAAAATCAAAAACTCACAAAACTCATTACTAATTGCCTCAGGAACCTTGTCGACCATACCTGAACCTCGATATCCTTATGTAGCACTAACGAGGGAGGGTAAAATTGTCAAATCACTTTGAAATAGAAAATTCACAAACCAAGTCATTACAACTTTTTACCACTAAAATTCATATTTCTCCTCGTACTAAAGGCAAGAAAATTCTTGAATACGTAAAGAGCTGAGGGTAACTGCTACACATATAGGACTCGATCTCACAAGTAGCCTCCTTAACATGATGGTGTCTTTACTGAACCTTAACTATATGATTGTGTCTAAATGTAACCATCTAACATCCTTGGCTAAAATGGACATTGGTTCCTCAACAAAGGTTAACCTCTTATTCTACTAAACTGAGTCCGATCAAATCACATGAGACTCATCTAAAATGAAGCATCGAAGTATTAATACATGAAAAACTAGATGAATAGGTGAAAAGTTTAGAGGTAAGGACAATTAATAAGCAACCTCCTTAACTGATCAAAGAATATCAAAGGGTCCAATACACATAGGGCTACGCTTGCCCCTAATAAAAAATTTCATCATGCCCTTCTTGGGAGACATAAGAATGAGTACTCTATTACCAATCTCAAACTTTAAGGAACAAATCTTCTTGTCTATATAACTCTTTTGCCTACTTTGAGCCACCTGAAGCCTAGCATGAATCATCCAAATTATATCCAAATACTCACAAAGAAAGTTAATACCACGAGGTCTAACCTCTAAAGTCTCAAACCAACCAATAGAAGACCAACAATTCCTACCATACAATACCTCAAAAAGGGCCATCTCGATACTCTTCCTATGCCAAACACTTATCTAACTAACCTCTAAAATTTATAACACATGCATAGAGCATATCCTCTAAAACTTTAATAGTTTACTCTGACTAACTATCAGTCTAGGGATGAAAGGTTATGCTGAGGTCATCCAGAGTACCTAGCACCTCTTAAAAAGTTTGCTAGAATCTAAAAGTGAACAGTAAGCTTATGTATGAAATAATAGACATGAGTACTCAGCCTGGTCTCTGATGCTCAGCCCTCTTCTACTCTAGAATAAGCAATCTTTGAAGTAAACCATCTGGTCTCTGATGTTCAGCCTTCACCTGTTGACAACCAAGAAAAAGCTAAAAAATCTTCCATATACTTCCTCACACCAGAACCAATAAAACTTCTTCAAATCTCGATATACCTTGGTCATACTTTGATGCATAGAATATCTAGAGCAATGATCCTTATCTAAAATTTATGTCACCCAATCTCCAACTCTCAATACATAAACACAACTATAAAACCTCAATACACTATTAGAATTAAGAGAGGCCTCCTTAGTCTCGCCACTTAACACCCTATCATTAATAACCCTCAAACTATCATTATGAAAGTGGTGAGCTATAATATTCTCTATCAAGGAAGGTCTAGCATGAACAAAGTCTAAAACATGCTTAGGTATTGAAATATCAAGCCTAACCATCTGGTTTGCTAAAGACTGAACGTCCAAGTCTAAAGGACACTATTGGATCAAATGATGAGCTAAACTCTCTATACTAGCTGTTTTCCAACTCAAGGCATCTATAACAACATTAGCCTTACATAGATGACATAAATGATGATGCAATAATCCTTGAGCAACTCAAGCCAATGCTGCTGCCTCATATTATGATCTTGCTATCTAATGAAGTATTGAAGGGTATGATGGTCTGAGAAAATCTCACAAGGCATCCCATACAAGTAGAGTCACCACAACTTCAAAAGAAACACTGTATTTTCCCACTCCAAATCATTGGTAAGGTAATTCCTCTCATGAGGCTTCAACTAACGAGAGGCATAAGCAATAACCTTGCCTTCCTGCATCCATACCACACCCAAATCAATACTTGAAGCATCACAAAATATGGTAAAGCCCATACCCCTTTTAGGTAAAGTCAAAGTAAGAGTTAAAGTCAATAACTCTTCGAGCTTTTGAAGGAATTTGTCACACATACTTGGCCACTAAAATACCATTTTAGTTAACTTCATCAAAGGAGTCGCTATGGATGAGAAGCCCTCCAAAAGATAATGATAATAACCTGTCAAACCAGTGAAATTCTAAATCTCGATAGGAGAAGTAGGTCTTTCCCATCTCGAATTGTTGCTATATTGGATCGATCAACCATAATGCTATCCTTAGTCACCAAATGACCCAAGAGAGAGATAAAATCAAACCAAAACTCACACTTAGATAACTTAGCATATAACTTCTAATCACACAACCTCTAAAGCACAATCCTCAAATACTTTAAATGGTTGGCCTCATTCGTGGAGTAAACAAAGATGTCATCTATAATTATAAATACAAAGGATCCAGGATACAATCAAAATAGTTAGTTCATCAACTCTTTGAATGAATTTGGAGTATTGCTCAACCTAAATAACATGAAAAAGAACTTATAATGACTATAGGATCTAAAAATCTATCTTCAAAACATTCAAAGTTCTGATCTTCAACTGATGGTACTTAGATCTGAAATCAATCTTGGAAAAAACTGAAGCACACTAAAGCTAGTCAAACAAATCATCAATGCGAGGAAGATGATAGTTGTTCTTAATTGTGAATTTGTTTTAATTGACTAAAATCAATACACATACACATGGAACCATCAATCTTCTAAACAAATAAGATATGTGTATCCCTAAGAAATACATTAGGTCACATAAACCCTTTACCTGACAAATCCTAAAACTACTTTTTAAAATTCTTTAACTCCAAAAGGGCCATCCTATATGAAGGAATATTAATGAGTTTGGTGCCTGACTCCACATCAATAGCAAAATCAATATCACGATCTAGAGGAATACGATTCAAATCTATTAGAAACACATCCATGAACTCTTGGACAACTCAAATAAAATCCATTGGAAGTGGTAAGGCAATTGTAGTATCACAAATGTTTTATAAATATGATAGACACTCTCTCTATTGTGCAATGAGCACAAAAAATTGTAACACTCTTTAGATCCGAATTACAAGTAGCTTTCAAAGTTAATCTCTGCACACCTGACATATCTAAGGTCGCAATATTGGCAAAATAGTCCAAAATAGCATAAAAGAAGCTAACCAATCCATACCCACGATAACATCAAAATCAACCATATCTGAGATAATCAAGTCAATGCAGTTCTCACATCCCATAAAGGTAACTATACAAGATCATTACACCCGATCCACCACTAAAAAATCTCCTACTATGGTAGAAATACAAAGAGGCATACAAAGAGGATCACACGCAATATCAAAAAAAAGAAAATATATAGATACATAAAGAAATATCTACCTAGGGTCAAATTATACTAAAGAAGATCTACAACAAATCAGGACAATACATGTAATAACAATATTGGAGGCCTGTGCCTCAAGCCTATCAAGTCTAGTAGAGCACTGACCAAGTATGCCCTGTGACTGAATAACTTCTCAGCCACCATCATGAGTATCTCTACCTTTCTTCCGAATACCTCTAACTACACCCTTATCATTCTGTGCACCACATCTTACCATCAATATAGGAGTAGGTCTAAAAATATAATGAGGAAACTTTTTGTCCATATGACCAAACTCATCACATATAAAACATCTATTGTGTTTCGACTTAATATGAGGAGGTATGGCTGAACTAGGATGACCACCCTGACTAGTTGTCTAACTACCTAAAGTCTCTGAACCTAAAAACCTACTACTTGATCCCAGCAAAATGGCCTAAATTGGCCTACCACGACAACCCTGGGACCTTCTACTTAAAAAGATCTACCTTGGAAGATGTGTATACTAAACTCACCATGATGATGCACTATCTTGTTACCTCCCTGAGTGGCCTAGAAAATTGACTCGATCATCTTGTCATACCCAATAACACTCTAAAATAATGCTTGTGAGACTACCATTTGAGCCGTAGCCAACTAATAAGTACCATCTAATCCTTTCATGAACGATTCAGGGTGGAGATGATAGCAATGGAATACCTAGATAAGGTGTGAAATGAACCTCATACTCAACAATAATAATAGAGCCTTGCTACAAATGATCAAACTCATCATCTATCCGATTCCTGAAACAATATGCCTCAAATCACTCTAACAAAACCTTAGAAAACTATTCCAAGTCATAGAGAGCAAATTTGAAGGTCTACAACTCATATACGACCTTTATTAATCCTAATCCATATTTCTTAACTGGTAGGTAGTATAAGAAACTCAATAAGAATCGAGGGATTCAAGATTATGAAACTTATGTAAGCAATCAATGAATAACTCATAGGAATCTATATTAATACCGCCATTGAACTTAGGTGAACCCAGGAAAATAAACCTCTCAAAACTTTTCTGACATGTAATTGTATATGAGTTACCCAAAAGAAGAGTATGTTTGTCAATCCATACATACAGGTACCATTAATAAAGAATGTACCCCTAAACTAAGAATACTATGATCAGATATTGGCAGAAAAGATGGAACACCACTCAAAATCTGAGGAATATAATAAGTACATATCTATACAGAATATAGAACAACACTCAGAGTCAGAGGAATACCATAAGAAGATGTTGGAACTGATGGCAGTAACATACTCAAAATTGGAGGAACAACAGGTGCAATCAAGGGAACATCATCCAAATGAGTTAATAATCAAATCGACAAACTCTACCAAACTATTGTCGCAACTAAACCTTGTAGAAAATAAGTCAGATCTGCATCCCCTACATATTCAACCTCAAGAGTAGTGAGATCTCCCTAGAACTACCTCTAATCTAGGAATCTCCTCATACCCCTCATCTACCTCTAGGACATCCATAACCCTACCCTATCATAGAGTTTGGGCATCATCTTTGAGTGATGGCTCAACATCCCTAAATTTTTCAGATCTTACCCTGACTATCTGCACAGAAAAAAATGGAAGACAACTTCGAACATAGGCTATAAATGACCATCATGATCAAGAATCAAAACATAAAAGTTTTTTCCTATAGACATCTTGTATCCTCTCAAAGATAGATACAGACATCTACGTATTGATCCACGATACTCAACTAGGAATCATGTTCATACACTTATGAGACTAGTGAACCTGGAAGCTCTGATACCAATTTGTCATGGCCTAAAAACTAAGTCATTGTGGAACTTATCGTGGCCTAGCCTTTACAAGTAAACTAATCTCCCAAGCTAAAAAAAGGAACGAAAATGTTTATAAGAAAACCAAAATCAGATTTCTAGAATAAGGTCAGGGAAATTATGAAATATATCCATAATACATGAAAGTCTAAGAAAATAACATACTATACTAAGAGAACCTGGTGTCTTAATGTACGAGCAATCTAAGAACAAATCAAAAACTAAAAGTAAAAAATTTGTCTCTGATGCAAATAAAGACATAAGTAAGATAAAGTAAAATCCCAAAATCTTCCCTAATTACTAGAATGGCGTAGTACCTTGAATATCACCAATCAACAATACATTTACATATAGTACTAATGCTCAAATCTACACTAAAATATCACAGTAGAACTGTGTACGGTCCACTTGTACTCAGTAGTTACCATAGGTTGACTGGGCAAAGTAGAAAATAAAATAAGATAAATATAATATGTGCATATCACATGTAAAAAGAAAACCTCCAAATGGTAGCCCACATCTTCTCCACCGATAGTTCTACCAATATAAGTATACTAAAGAAGTAACAACACTAATACAAAGGAGAAAACACACAAAAATAACACACAAATCAAGGAAACTAAGGAAAAAAGCAAGATATGTATGCAGTCCAATATGGATGGAATGAATAGTGAAAGCCATCATATGACTTTATGTATAAACCCACTGAGCTCACAGCTACCAGGCAAGATTCATAGGAGTTTCATAACCCAAATACTATATCTCATATCTCAATCTCAACTCTCCTCTTTGGCTCATGTTCAAGAAGATGGTTTTAATAAATGTATCTTATTTTCATCAAAAAATAGTTTTTCTTGTGGTATTAGTATCTCATGAATGTATATGCATATAATAAGGATGTAATCAACTCAAATGATGATATATAATCTATCCAACATGGAATATATACAAGTGAACCTAAAAATCAAAATTATAATGTCCATAGATCATGTTTATAAATTTAAATCAGGTACCATCTGAATAACTATGCATACAAGATTTTATTAATATCATATAAACCCCCTACTCAGGTATTTATCACGATAAAATCAACCAATGCTCAAATAATACCAAAATTAACAAAATAATCTCCCGAATGAGCATTATATTTAGAATTAAAGGAAGTAACATGCACATATAAGGCCAATAAATATCAAATAAATCACTCTCATGGGCAACACATAATACTAGATATCGCAAGTCAACAACAACTATATATAAGCCCCCACACAGACATACAATAGTATAAATAATCTCAAAATATAAGCCTCAAAGTTATTTTTTCCAGTCTATAGCATGCATTATTTATACATAAACTACCCAGTTCAATTTCAAAGAGTTTAAACCATGACCTACTGTGAAATAATGAAATCTCAGTCTAAAGTTATTCAATACGGAGTGTTCCCCTCATCAACATCCTCAACACTAACTACAACATTAAAATATAACATCTATATATTATAAGAAAGCTAACGATACCCATACTACTCATATTTAGGCCAAGGTAAAAATGGGCTCAAAAATAAAAAGTGTAAAATTGGAATTTTGTTTCAAAAATATATTCTCTAAGGTTATGGATGTCTACAGGAGAAAAGCCACGGAAAATGGGTGAAATGTCGAGGTCCAAAATAGTAAAAATCTTTTATAAATTTAATCGATAAAACCCCTTATTTTCCATTTTGAAATCATGATTTAAAGGTAGTTTTGAAGATAACATCAATGGGAAATAATGGGATTATGAGTTTAGAAGTTACCCTTAGACAATCAACATTGAAATCCTCTAAAAATTGTCTTTGTCAAAGCTTAGAGGTCCAAAAAAAGAGAAAATGAGAAGGGGAGGGGGTTATATACAATATTGTCTCGTAAGTGTCTAAGTGGCGCTTAAGCAACTACCGCTAAAGCGGTACCAAGCCACTAAAGTGGCTGTCGCTTAAGTGGTATTGGGATGCCAAAGTAGCTAGCCTTAAGCAGACATTAACTGCTTATGCCTGTTGCACCAGATGTCAATTGATCCGAATTTTTTTGTGTAAGCCTACCAAGCTTCTATTAGTCTCTCAAGATTTGATAGGGATCCCACCTAGATAAACCATATGTGCTACTACGCTAATTTCGATATTTCAAAATTAATGATGATGTTAAATTTTCATAGAAATGCTATTTTAACAAAATTAACCCCTGGGACCCTATTTCACTATTTTCCAACTAAAGGATCAAATAGAGATATAAATGCCTAGAAGTAGATCCAACCCCTATACCTACCTAAATTAGACATTTTGAATCTGCTGGTACAGTCCATTTTTCCATCAGACACTTTAAATAAATATGGCTTTTCAATTCTCTATAAATCATAAATTCACATAACTTATTCTCGATGGCCTCGAAAATAATGAAAACCATCTCCGAAACTTAATTTTTAAATATAGCAACTACGAAGAAGAAAAAAAAAATAGTCAAATCACCTAAAAATAGAAAATTCACAAACCAAGGTCCAACCCAAAATAGTTGGACAATAATGGAAGGAACCCTTTTTTGATAAGAAGAAATGAAAACATGGAGGACTCAATTCTCAATAGAAAAAGAAAGATCTATAGGAAAAATAGCCTTCTATGCTTTCTAAAATAAAGGGGGAGTAATGGCCAAAAGTAAAGAACACAATCCACAATTTTAGCTCTTAGAAAGAATATTACAGGTTACTATACTTTGAGAACAAATATCTGTAAATCAGGGAGAAAAAACATTCATATTTTTTTCTGTTTCAAGAGAATGTATCTTGAAATCGTTCCTTGATGGGGGTTGCTACCAATCCTATTAAGGACCATATGGATTTATTTTCTGAGTAGCGAGAGGAACTGAAAAAAACATTGAATGGTCAAGCTTATGGAAGAAAATAAGTGCTTTTTGAGAGTAAAAAAACATTTTTTTTATAAGATAAAAAAAGAAGTTTTCCTGAAAAGTACTTTTTACAAAAAAATATACATTAAAGCAATTTTAAAAGCGTGGTAAAACACTAATTATTTCTAAATAGTGTTTTTAAAATTTATTGGTAAAACGTAACCAACTTCTCACCAAAAGTACATTTTTGCAAAGTAATTTTTAAAATAAGTTAATTTTAGAAGGTTGGTAAAACAAGTTATTAGCCCAGAAAATTAGTCAAGTTAATATTTGAAAAGCGAAATCTGACACATAACAAATATTCATGAAAAGAGATTATATTATATGACACATAAGAAATACTTATGAAGAGAGATTATATCTTAATATAAAAAATAAGGGTAAAATAGTCAAAGAATTATCATAGTTAATATGTGTAAATGAAAAACATTATATCTCTTCTATATCTAGTGTAACACCGTAAAAATCCAAGCAATAATTATAACCATGCTTCAAGTGCATGTATAAATAAAATTCATGTTTTCATTGTATGCAAAGTTATTTAGACATGTATTGAGTCCACAAAACCAAGTTAGAACATCCCTTATCGATTGACTTCTTGTGAAGTATCTTGTTACAGTCAACTTCAAATAAGTATAACATCTATATTATTAAGATTTTTAAGCTCAAAACACACTAAATTATATTTATTTGAATTATATTTTAAATGCATCTAGTTTTGCCTTAATCCAATTTCAGAGTAAAATGTTATGCTCAATTTACCAAAAGGTGTCTGTCTGCCAGAGTCGGCTCAGGTGATGAACCTTTACAATACCAATAGACCTATAGCTCAAGTCATTAGGTTTAAGTTGTAAGACCAAAATTCAGACATTTTGTGAAAGGATGGGTGACAGTTGTTCAAGAGATTGGTGGTCCATCACCTTAACTATCAGCGGGAACTATTCTGCACTATTCTGAAGTTATCAAAGGGGTTGTGTGGTATTTCCCACTCTTTTAACAAAAAAAAAACAACGTCATAAAGGTATCTTAAGGCTTGTATATAAGGTAAAAATGACAAAAATTCTCTATTAACTAAAAATTTAGTCAATATATAGAGAGAAAATAGAGAAAGAGGCAATTTTCTTCTTTGAAGACAAAACTAGGGTTCTTCATCTTCAAACTCCAAATTCAAAGGTTTAACCAAGGTTTCTATCTTCATGTATATGGTATTTTATCAATGGGTTTCCTTTCACCCATTGAGTCCCAAAGTTAACTCAATTTCTCAAGTTTAATTCACCCTTCAATCTTAAGGTTTTGATGTACAGTGTGAATTCTTTTAGTTTTTAGTTTCTATCTTTGGCAAAACCATGAATATATGTCTTACCATAAATTTGAGCATACTTCTATACTCATGACTATGAAATCTCATTATAGTGATAAATTCTTGATTTTGGGCTTGAGTTATAAAATTTCTTATTATGTTCAAATTGTAGTATTACCATGATTAGTTATCTTCTTCAAAGATGATGGGTTATGAAGAACCGATGACCTAGGAGTTCATGCATATTCTTTTGAATATTTTATCCTCTAATTTGTATTTTTCATGTATTTATATAATGCATTTACTTTTAATTTTTAGAATATTACTATTATTGAGCATTTTAAGTTATTAATGTTATTCAGTTGGGAGTAGTACTTAGAACCGAGCAGACGCATGGATGAAGTCTCAACCGTTAATTTAGGTTGAGACCTTTAGTATAAGTCCCTATGTCCTAGAACTATGACTTTACTGGAGGTTCTAAAGGGTCACCTATTAGACCAGGATTGGCATCTTAGTCCTTTTGGACATCAGTTTAATGGATCCACGTCATTCAGTGTCCATACCTTTGGCAAGGTAATGAACACCCATCAAGTTGGGATTATAGGTTAGACCCTATTTAGCTAACATTTGGTTATCAGGATTAGAGAAAACTCCCACAGTCCTGTGTTCGTAGTTTATATTTAGGTACTTGCATGACTTTGTATTCAGTTGTTTAGTTTATCATGTAGTATATGTTTGTTAATTAGACTTGTACCATTTTACAATGTCACAATCATCATTTTAAGACTATATTTTTTATATCTCATATTACATTCTTAGTATATTCAAAGTACTTAGCAAATACTTTCTTCTGCACACTATTTTCTTTGATACAAGTCAAATAGCCACCTTAGATTTGTCTGATATCCTTCAAAGTCACTACGTGAAGAATCAAGCTTTGGTCGTATGGAGGGCACAAAATCATACTTGGAGGGGTCGTTTTGAGCATGCCATTAGAGGGTTCGTTTTGAGCATGCCATTGGATAAACCCAATTGTGGAAGATTGATTGGACCTTTGAAGACTTGAGGAGTATCGGGTTAGACCACACTTTGTTGGTTCATGGTTTTGGTTCCCTTCACTAAGGGCATTTTTGTCACTTATCCTTAAGGGAATTTTTTACAATTCAAATTATTTTCCAACACACAAGGACGCCCCTTATTCATTGAGGGTGTCTGGTCATTTTCCCATGTAATAAGCTAGGCTATATATAGTCCCTTTTAGGTCTTTTCTTACTAGTTTTTTCATGATGAAAATATGAGACATTGAAAATCCTCTCTCTTAAAAGTATACCACCTTAGTGTATTTCTTAGTTAGGGATTAGATTAGCTATTATAGTTTAGGGATTGGAAAAGCCAATATTGTTGATTGCTTGGAAATGGTGGATCTTGAGGCAATTTGATTCTGTTGGCGGTCACTTTAAGAGTTTTATGTTGTTGTTACATTTATTAGGAGTTTTTGAGTTTAATATACTCTTTAGTTTCTAATCTTTGTAATAATCTATGTCTCACTATCTATCTTTATCTTTCTTGCAATTGTGTTAGTGTTTGTATCTTGTAATCGTTTGTTCTTGTTGAATCCAAATCTTGTGTTCATTGTGTTCATATTGTTATTGTTGTACTATTTCTTTTTGGGTGTTGAAATAGCTTTTAAACTAATGATACTTGTGTTGTTTTTGTTGGCCAAAACTAGAACTCAAAGGTGTCCTCGAGTTGCCCTCAATTTGTGAACTATTTTTGTGTAGTTTTTATCCCTCCTGTGGCCTTTCTTGTATCTACCTTTTTCAAAGTATAGTACCTTTGTGCCTATAGGTCAATTTTTCTTTTATCTTTAGGAAAAAAATGATTTCCAAATGATACATCTTTCATCTTGTTTGGGTTAAGGATTCAAAGTACAAAATTCCATCTTTGAGTCAGTTCCTATGTTAAATAAATTCTTAAAAGTGTTTCCTGAAGATTTGCCCAAAGTTCCTCCTAAGTGGAAAATAGACTTTAATATAGATCTACTTCTAGTTACTTAACCTATATCAAGTCCACCCTATCGGATAGCACCAGTTAAGCTTAAGAAATTAAAGAAATAATAAAAAAATTTCCTAGACAAGGGCTTTATCAGGTCCAGCATCTCTCAATGGGGTTCTCCAGCTCTTTTGGTGTGCAAAAAAGACGGTTCTCTCAGAATATTGATTGATATCTCTATTAGAACAAGGTCTCAATCAAGAATGAGTATCCCATTTCTAAGATTGATGACTTGTTCAACCAACTTTAGGGTGCCAAGTGCTTTTCTAGGATATGTCTTAGATCCTACTATCATCAATTCTGAGTCAAAGAATGTCACAATATTAAGATTTCCTTCATAACATAGTCTGGACATTTCTAATTTATTGATATATGTTTTGGACTAACTAATGCTTCTATATTTTTATGGACTTGATGAAAATGATATTATAGTATTATTTAGGCATGTTCGTGACTGTCTTAATAGATGACATCCTCATTTATTCTTGGAGTGAGGATGAGCATGACGACCATTTAAGGATTGTCTTACAGACTCTCAAATATCACCAATTATTTGCAAAGTTCATTAATTAATTCTTGTTTAAATCATTCTTCAGTCATATTATTTCCAATGAAGGCATTTGGGTTGATCCTTAAAAGATTAAAGTAGTTAGAAATTGGGCTAAACCCATCTCTTTGTTAGACATTAGCAGTTTCTCAGGTTTAGTTGGTCACCATAGATGGTTTGTTAAAGGTTTATCCTATATTGATTTTCCAATGTACATACTGACTCAAAAAAAGTTAAGTTTTTGTGGTCCAACTTGTGTGAATAAAGCTTTCAAGAGTTAAAGACTCGACTCACCTACGCTCTAGTCATAGCTCTACTATACGGTTCATATAGTTTTGTGGTTTACTGTGATACTTCTAGAGTTTTACTTCATTGGGTGTTGATGCATCGTGGCAAGTTTATAGCATATGCCTCTAGACAACACAAGCCTCAGGAAAAAAATTACCCAAATCATGATCTTGAGTTGCCAGGAGCTATATAGATTTTGAAACATTATAGTTATAATTTTCATGATGATTTGTTCCCTGATGACAAAAGGCTTCAGTATTTGTTCAACCCAAAAGATCTAAATCTTTGTAAGAGAAGGTTGCTATAGTTATTGAAAGATTATTATATAAGTGTCTTGTACCATCTGGGTAAGACCAATGTTTTGGCTGATGCTCTTAGTAGATTGTCTATAGGAAGTGTTTCTCACATTGAGGATGCGAAAAAATAGTTAGTTTGTGAGGTTTACCATCTTGCTTTATTTGGAGTTTGGTTGGTCAACTCAGTCGAAGGTAATGTATTGATTCAAAATGGTGAGTACTCTTTTATAGTAATGGTGAAAGAAAAGTAAGATAGTGATCCCATTTTTCTTATGTTAAAAAGAGTTGTCCAGAGTCTGAAGGTTGAGGTTTTTCCTTAAGGGAGAGATGGTGTTGTTCTTTGTCAAGGATGAATATGAGTTTTATATGTTGATGAATTAAGAAAATAGAAGCTAGAAAAAGCTTATGGTTCTCAGTATTCTATTTATGCAAAGGCTACTAAGATGTACCATGATTTACGAGAAGTATATTGGTGGAATAGCATGAAAAAGGATATTGGAAAATTTATTGCTAAGTGTCCAAATTGCCAGTAGGTTAAGGTTTAGCACTAGAGACCTGGAGGTATGCTTTAGGATATGAGTAATCCTACTTGAAAATGGGAAGCGGTGAATATTAGATTCATAACTGGTTTCCTCACACTCGTGACAACATGATTCTATTTGTGTTATTTTGGATCTAATTTCTAAGTCAGCCTATTTACTATTGGTTAGCACTTCAGATTTACTCGAAGAGTTGGAAAAATTGCATAGAGTCCCTTTGACCATCATTTCAGGTAGGGGTACTCAGTTTACCTCCAGTTATGGAAGATCATTAAGACGGGTCTTGGTACCCAGGTTCATCTTAGTATGACTTTTCATCCGCAGACAAATGGTTAGGTAGAGAGGACTATTTAGACATTATAGGATATGTTGTTAGAATAAGTGATTGATTTCAAGGGTAGTTGGGATGCCTATTTTCCTTCAATTAAGTTTGCTTATATTATAGCTATCACTCCAGTATTCAGATGGCCCCATTTGAAGCACTTTATGGTAGAAGGTGTAGATCGCCTATTAGTTGGTTTGAGGTTTGTTAAACTATATTAATAGGGACAAATTTATTTCATGAAGCTATGGAGAAAGTTTAGCTGATTAGAGAGAGACTAAAAACAACTCAGTGTTGTCAAGACCCGAACAAGGGTCTGGCCGTGATGGGTATCTCAAGTCCCACATTGACCGGAGATCACCACTGCACCTAACCAAGTTAAAATAACATTCCAAATATCGGATGAATTTCGAACATATAAGAATGTATATTCAATAAAAATTGATACTACTATGATCAACAATCAATTACCGGCCAAAACAATCAGCCAATGCCTCCCAAAGCCACAATAAACCAAAAAAGCCTTCTAAACAAGAACCAAAACTGTATAGCCACAGACAATAGCCAAAATAAGTCTAAACAGTCTAAAACATAAGAGACCAAAAGATGAAATATAGTCTTCCGATGTATGGAAGCTCACTACTTCAATGTCAACTCACGAGCTGATCTCGAACCCTAATCACTGACCAAGAGACGTATAAGTATGGCCAATTCCTTCATCTCATGGGGATACAATGTTCAAAGACGGTTTGCGGTTGGAGTGCTAGCATGTAACTCACGGATACGGGATAACGTAAATCCATGATCATTAAGTATATCATGGACACCATCCAATGCCTAAATATATATATATATATATATGTATATTTATATATAAGTATATATATATATATATATCACATGCTGTGATAGGGAACAAGGCTTACATGCATTTTAAAGCCATAGTCTAGATTGTATAGCGTAACTGTCATAAGACAGAAGACACCCACAGGCTATATAGGCCCAACTCTCCTCCAATTAGTAGGGACCCAGTGCGTGTGGCTGCGTGAACTAGAGGGTAAACATATTCACTATATGAGACTCAAACCTCCCAGCATATCAAGGTGACATGAGCACCAAATCATGAAATAAGATATGTGGGGACTCGAACCTCAAAATCATATGATAATAATAATAATAAAGGGGACTCAAACTAACCCATCATATAGACCCCTGCATCGGCGACCACACTTTCTAGTTTTGGTCTCTCGGACCTCCACTTTCCCAACTAAGCTACACAACCCTCTTCAAAGCCCAAGTAAAATAAGTATAGCACATTCCCATTCATTGAACCACATTACACATTAGGGCATATATTGTTTGTACCATCATACAAACTACATTTAAAAGTAAACGTCAACATGCCATAAATAACATCACTTGTGGGAATTCACAACCCCCTTAGTTCAATTATACAATAGCTTTTTAAAACACCAATCCACAAAGATCATATTCAACCTCATAATGCAATATTTCAAGAATACTTACATTTACATATTTCTTATTATTAGAAACAACTTCACAATATGGGGTTGGAGTCATAACCACATCAAACGTCATAAGTTTGTGAAACCAAAATACCTTTCTTTATTTTCCATAACCACGAACCCACAATTTCAAAACCATAGTTAAAACATAAGTAATGCACAATAAAACCTTGGGAAATAATTAATTGACTCTTTATGTAAAAACCCTTACATTCAATCACATAAAAAAAACCATGTACATTTATGAAATAGAGATATTAAATTAATAGTAGAGTCATATGCTTGAAATATCAAGTTTTATGGAGATAATTTAATTGTAGAGCCCTTGGATGATCTACTTCTTGAAAACCGTAAGTATGGAGGCTTGAGAAAATAAAAGAATATTTTGAAGTGTTAAGTACGTTATGAATGAGAAATAACCTCTCTAAAGTGCCTTATGAACGTGGGTTCTTAATTGGGTAAGAAGGAAATTGTCCAAAGTGCCCTTTCAGTTAAAATCCAAAATTGAGTCGTCAGTGAGTACGAGTCAGTATACGACTTATATAGACTTCTTACGAATCATCACAAGGAGTCGTGGTAAAGGAAGAACCACCAAGGCACTATACACTGTTGAACTTACAACTCAATGATATAACTCGTAATGGGACCATATGACTCATAAGTTCAGTCATAGTCAACACAGAACCCAAATTGGGGTATACACTGGACACCCTACGATTACAGCTAACGACTTGTAAAAAATACTTACGGCTCTTAGTGAGCCACTCATACTTAGAGCAGAATTTAGCCACAATCTTACTGATATGGTTATGTCTTATCCCAACAACCCCTGAAGGCACCCTATGACTCATGGGTTAACTCATAGTCAAGGCATTGCATGCAAAATTTCAAGAATTTTCAAGGACCAAAACCCGAGGCATTACATACTCCCCCTTTAGGACCATTTATCCTTGACTGATAGATAAGGTATACGTTAGCACGACTTAACATAAGGCACTCCTACCATTACCTTTAATAAAGACAGGAAACAAAGATACTAAGGAAATCACATTTTACTTTAACAAAGTCAAAAAACAAAGATGCTGAAAAATACACTGTCATGACCCGAACTGGGGCCCTGGCCGTGATGAGCATTCCGAACCATGAAGGCCCAAAACACCCCTATCTATTTGGTAATCATGCACATAATTAATATGATAAAAAGAAATGTGAAAAATACACAATATTATGAAAACATGGTCACGAGTCTAATGAAATCAATAATGGGAAATAATGTCCCACAACATCTATCGACATCCGAAAACCGTTTGCGAAATCTCTGCTACATGACTAAAACAAACAACTATTTGAAAACTGAGGCAAGGCCCCCAGTAGACCCAAAACTATTAAATGATAAATAAACTGCCAGACATCAGGCCTTTCAGAATATAAAAGGTTCACCACTTGACTCTGCAAATTTGTCTAAAGAATCTACTAATTATCTGGACACCTAGACTGTGCCTCCAAACTTGGGAGTGAAGGGGGTCAATACAAAGTATTAGTACGCAGAGTAATCTAAAACAAAGTAAAGATTCTTTTATAAACTAAACGAGAGTTGTTATAAAACACATTATTGTAAAATGATTTCGAAAATACATGGGCTTAGTATAATGATTTTTCCAACAAAAATGCAATACATTTGCGCTAGGTGGTACACCATACAATTTCACATTTTCACCAACTGTCAAATCTCGGTTGCCGCCAAAATTAGAGTATAAGTAAGGGAAAGACACACAAGATCACACAACAGGGTGTCTCGACCCAATCAAGTATGCTAGTAAACAAGATCACAAAGCAGGGCTCCTAACCATAGTCCCAATTTGGGATGACATAATGTCAGGTACACAAGATCACACAAAAGGGTACCAAGTTCCAAAGTCGGCAAACACGATTTCCAGCGTAGAGTCATTTGACTCGTACTTTCTTCAGTTAACCACCTATCTCACAAAATCAATGCATTAAACTCATTTTAATCAATCATATGTCATACTCTACAGGGTATCGTCATACCCAACTTGCAAGTCATCAATATCACATCAACTTTCCAACATTCTCATACCATTTACCACATGCACATATGTATGACTTTCACACCATTAAAACACATACATCATGGTTCTCTACATGCAATTATTCAAGAAGTTTAATCATTTATGAGTAATGTCATATCAATTGCAAAACTCATTGTCTCAATGGTTTTAACACTAGTATAATATGGGGTATAAACATTATCATGGAGAATTTAGAAAATTCAAACCTCATGTATTTCACACCCTTTTGAAATTTTAGGTCAGATGTTCACAATTCAATCATTTAAATACATTCAAACAAACAATCCCACGATATCTCAATAATTCTTACAAAATCTTATATCAAATAATGTTATTTGCATCAATTGAAAACCCCCAATTGTAAAAGTATATATATACTTGTATAAATTTCAATTCTTGTGTAAATTCCATTTTGAAAACATGACCATGAAATTTAGGACAACCCTACGTACCTCTATTTACGAAATTAACGAGTGATTCTTGAAGCCTATGATATGGAGATTTCGAATCTTCAATTGATTTTGAAAGCCCATGATTGAATCTTGGGTTTCTTGAAGTTCTTGTTTGAAACCCTAGAGAGGATTCTTGATGATTTTAATAAAAATAGGGTTAAGTTGCTCAAAACATACCCTAAATCCTTTGTTTGGATGGTTTTAAAGGCTAGAGAAAAGTCAAATTTGCCCT
Source organism: Capsicum annuum (assembly GCF_002878395.1). Taxonomy (NCBI): domain Eukaryota; kingdom Viridiplantae; phylum Streptophyta; class Magnoliopsida; order Solanales; family Solanaceae; genus Capsicum; species Capsicum annuum. The sequence continues at coordinate 148,269,790 of NC_061120.1, read as the reverse complement.
TAATGACTCCTGGACGGAACTGGACATTTGAACTTACAATCCTGATTTTGGGTACCACCGCGACGTGCCACAATTGCGGTGGTCCATTGGAATTCAACGGGTTTGAAATTGGGTGCCTCCGCAACGTGCGACCATCGCGGAGCCCCACTGAAATTTCACGATTGCTAATTTAACCCTCTCCACGACATGCTAGACCCCAAAATGATGATGTTTATGACTGGAACTTTAAATTATTCATAACTTCTTCACCGAGGGTCTGTTTTGGATGAATCTTATATCGTTGGAAAGATAATTCAGTCATTTACGTAATGAAAGGTTGTAATATAGAAAATTCCACATAAAAAATAATTTAGATCATTCTAGAAGCTAATTCTTAGACTTTCCATGGACGGAACTTAGTTAAGAAGACATTGGGGTGTTACAATATCCCCCCTTGGGATCATTCATCCCCAAATAATGATGCGGAACACAGACAAGCACAATTCCAAGCATACTAAAGCATGGAAGATTTAGGTAAGGGTTGTAGCTTCCACTCCGCCATCTACTGGGTCAAAAAGGTGTGGGTATCTTGTTCTCATATCGTCTTCTGATTCCCAAGTGTCTTCCTCATCTTTCTAATTTCTCCACAACACCTTAATTGAAACAATTTCTTTACTTCTCAACTTTCGGACCTAACGATCTAGGATTGCAATAGGTTCCTCTTTATATGATAAGGAGGCTATCACCTTGATCTTTTCTATAGGAAACACCAAAGAATGGTCTCCAATGCACTTCTTCAACATGGATATATGAAATACCGGATGGACAGAATGCAAACTAGCAGGCAACTCTAACTCATATGCAACACCACCTTTTTTTTCAAAATCTAATATGGTCCTATATAGCGAGGTCTCAAATTACCTTTCTTTCAGAATTGCATAACTCCCTTCATAGGAGAAACCTACAGAAATACCCAATCTCCAACCTCAAATTCTAACTCTCTCCTCCTAACATCGGCATAGGATTTGTGACGACTCTAAGCTGTCTTAAGTCATTCTCTAATAATCTTCACATCTTTCATTGCCTAATGAATAAGATCAGGCCCAAACATCTGCATCTGACCCACTTCATACCACCCTATTGGTGACCTATATCTTCTCCTATAAAATGCCTCAAATGGCCCCATCTTAATACTAGAATAGAAACTGTTATTATATGTGAACTCTATCAATGGCAAGTGCTCCACCCAACTACCTTTAAAATTAGTCTCACAGGCCCTCAACATATCCTCAAGGGTCTGAATGGTGTGCTCGGCTTGCCCATCAATCTGAGGGTGGAATGCTGTAATTAGGTTCACTTGGGTACCCAAGCCTTTCTGTAAAGATTTCAAAAACTGAGAAGAAAACTGCATACCTCGGTCGGATATGATAGACACAGGTTCCCCATGCAAACAAACTATTTCTGCGATTAACAGCTTAGCATAATCCTCTCATGATTAGTTAGTCCTGACAGGCAGAAAGTGTGCTGACTTGGTCAGCCTATCTACAATTACCCATATAGAATCATACTGGTTTCGGGACTTCGGAAGTCCTGTTATGAAATCCATATTGATCATCTCCCACTTCCATAAAGGTAATTCTATCTCTTGAGAAGTACCACCTGGCCTCATGTGTTCCACCTTGACTTGCTAACAATTCAAACACTTGGCAACATACTAAGCCACATCACGCTTCATATTATTCTACCAATAAATGGTTTTCAAATCATGATACATTTTTGTAGAGCCTGGGTGAACAACATACCTCTACGTGTGAGCATCGCTGAGGATTCTTTCCCGCAACCCTTTTACATCAGGCACACACAATCTACCTTGATATCTTAGAATACCATCTCTACCAATATCAAATGACATTACTTTCTATTGACCCACAACTCTCTTAATCTGCATCAAGATGGGATCTTCGGCCTGCTTTTCTTTGACTTTGGTACAAAGGGATGATTTAGCTATCTCATGAACAACCACCCCTCCATCTTCGGAGTCTAAGACTTATACTCCCAGATTTGCAAGGTGGTGAATGTCCTTCACCATCTTTCTCCTCCCCTCTTCAACATGAGAAAGCTTGCCCATAGATAACCTACTGAGAGCATTGGCTACAACGTTTCCCTTGCACGGATGGTAATGCAGGCTCATATCATAGTCTTTCAAAAGCTCCATCCAACACCTCTTCCTGAGGTTCAATTCTATCTATAAGAAAACATACTGCAAAATTTTGTGGTAAGCATAAATATCAACATGCACTCCATAGAGATAATGCCTCGAGATTCTAAGTACAAACACCACGACTGCTAACTCGAAGTCATGAGTGGGGTATTTTTGGTCATGCCCCTTTAACTTCCTAGACGCATAAGCTACCACCTTACCATGTTGTATCAGAAAACAACCAAGTCCCATACGGGATGCATCACAATATACCACAAAACCATCTACCACCTCAGGAAGAGTCAAAACAGGAGCAGTAGTCAGCTTGTCCTTCAACTTCTCAAAACTATTTTCACACAAGTCAGACCACACAAGCTTCACCTTTTTCTGAGTCAATTTAGTGAGAGGAGCAGCTATGGAGGATAAACTCTTTACGAACCTTCGGTAATAACCCGCCAGACCCAGGAAGCTCCGAATGTCGGTTGGAGTCGTGGGTTTGGGCCATTTTCTTACTGCTTCAACTTTCTGGGGATCCATTCTAATACCGTCAGTAGACACAATATAACCCAAGAACGCAATGGCATTAAGCCAGAATTCACACTTGGAGAATTTCGCATACAAACTGTGATCATTAAGAGTCTGAAGAATAATTCAGAGGTGAGTAGCATGATCCTCCTAATTTTTAGAATAAATCTAGATGTCGTCAATGAATACTATCACAAACAGGTCCATGAAAACTGTAGGGGCATTAGTCAATCCGAAGGACATGACTAAGAATTCAAAATGACCGTATCTGGTTTGGAAAGCTATTTTGGGAATATCTGACTCTCTAACCTTCAACTGTTGATAGCCCGAACGAAGGTCTATTTTCTAGGACATTTTCTTATAACTTTCAGAGTCATCGACTTACGACTAATATTTTCATGTGCATAGACACCGACACTTCTAAACACTTAACAGTCCATCTTTAATTTCCTTAGGATACTATCATTACACCTCAAATCACATAATCAACAGCTTAACAAAATCTGTAAAACATATCGAAGGCATATATTTCTTCATACCTTCTCACATGAAGTACTAGTTTACATCTACTAAGGAAAAGAAGATCAAGGGGGTAAAATCATACAATAAACATGGCCAACCTTAATCTTATATCATACCCCATACAATCTTATCTACTTATACGGCTTCCTTACATCATACTTACTTACTCAAGAGCACATTTAGACTAATTTCTAATTTTGCAAACAACCATGAGTCTACAATTATAACTTACTGGCTAATCTAGCCATTTTCATGTTTTAAGCAAACAACAATTCACCTCCATTACCAACTCGATCTTATGCAATAAGATTTGGTTATACATATATTCAATAAATTACCCTTACCACTTTTCTTGCCATTTTGCCTCTAAACCCCGCAATTATAACCAACACAAGAACAATAGGAAGAACACCAAATTGCTAGTGGATCGAAATAGGCCACACACGGCTTCACTAGACTTTGTTTTCAACAACACAATGATATCAAGATTACAAGAGATAAAAACTTGACACACAATAATCAATGGCCCAAGAATACACATCTAACTCTGTATAAATAATATTCTGAGTCAAACACTTCCTCCATGGACTACCATACAATCCACATATGCTACTAGCAACCACACTAGTCTATCACCATAAAGGGGTCAATCATCCTCAAACATCGATTATTAAACTAAAATATTTATTTACAAAAAAGTCGTCCTCACACTAACTTCAAAATTTGTGACTTCACCTCACCAACTTCTTGGTCCAACATCACTACTAATAGGTCATGACACTGACACTTAACTTATACTACTACTACTCAGGTGGAAATACAGTTCCAATATTCCTTTACACATCATCCCCCTTAAGTGTGACATCTGCAAAAAAAATTCAAAAACGGACTGAATACACTTAATACCACAGGCTGGAAAGCACGATTTTCTCGATATCAAAGTTTACACTAGAATCAATATACTCTGAAGCAGTAAAAGATGCTTCTCATGTCCTTGCATAATATTTTTTTTTATAATCTTTATGGCTCAATTGAAAAGGACCATACCATTTAGGTTCTGAACTTCTGCACTTGATTCAGCCCAACAATGAGACACATTTGAGTACATCAAAGAAAAGAATTGGGATGACTTTACTTTCATATGGACTACTCCGTAACACGAATTAAAGTATGGAAGATGAATATTCTGACTCCATAGCACGAACTAAAACATGTAGAAAGAAAGACATTCCTAAATGCCTTATAGCCTCCTGCTTATAAGTGTGGCACGCTACACACCCATAACCAAGACTCTACCCGATATAATTTTACAGATACCCTGGGACCATGAACCGTGCTCTGATACTAAGTTTGTCATGACCCAAACTGGGGCCCTGGCCATAACGAGAATTCCAAACCATGAATGCCCGAAACACCTCTATCTATCTGGTAATCATGCACATAATTCATATAATAAAAAGAAATGCGGAAGATACATAATATTATATAAACATGGTCACGCGTCTAATGAAATCAATAATGGAAAATAATGTCCTACAATATCTATCGACATTTGAAAACCGTCTGCGAAATCTCTACTATAAGACTAAAATAAACAACTGTCTGAAAACAGGGAAAAGGCCCTCAGTAGATACAAAACTATTAAATGTTAAGTAAAGTGCCAGACATCAGTCCTTCCGAAATATTGAAGGCTCACCACTTGACTCTGCAAATCTGTCTGAAGAATCTACTGATTATTTGGACCCCTAGACTGTGCCTCCGAATCTCAGAGGGAAGGGGGTCAATACAAAGTACTGGTACGCAAAGTAATCCAAAACAAAGTCGAGATTTTTATATAAACTAAATGAGAGCTGTTATAAAACACATTATTACAAAATGATTTCAAAAATGCATGGGCTTAGTATAATGATTTTTTTCAACAAAAATGCAACACATTTGAGCTAGGTGGTACACCCTACAATTTTACATTTTCACCAACTGTCAAATCTCAGTTGCCGTCGAGATTAGAGTATAAGTAATGGAAAGACGCAAAAGATCACACAGTAGGGTGTCTCGACCCAATCAAGTATGGTAGTGCACAAGATCACAAAGCAGGGCTCCTAACCATAGTCCCAATTTGGGATGACATAATATCAGGTACCCAAGATCACATAGCAGGGTACCAAGTTCCCGAGTCAGCAAACACAGTTTCCAGTGTAGAGTCATTTGACTCGTGCTTTCTTCAAGTAACCACCTATCTCACAAAATCAACGCATTAAACTTATTTCAATCAATCATATGTCATACTCTGCATGGTATCATCATACCTGACTTGCAAGTTATCAATATCACATCAATTTTCCAAAATTCTCATACCATTTACCACATGCACATATGTATGATTTTCACATCAATTAAAACACATACACCATGGTTCTCAACATGCAATTATTCAAGAAGTTTAATTATTTATGAGTAATGTCATATCAATTGCAAAACTTATTCTCTCAATGGTTTTAACACTAGTATAATATGAGGTTAAACATTATCATGGAGAATTTGGAAAATTCCCAACTCATGTACATCACACCCTTTTTAAATTTAAGGTCACATGTTCACAATTCAACCATTTAAATACATTCAAACAAACAATCCCATGATATCTCAATAATTCTTTCAAAATCATATATCAAAACATGTTATTTGTATCAATTGGAAACCCCCATTTTTGAAAACATATATATACTTGTTTAAATTTAAAGTCTTGTGTAAATTTCTTTTTGAAAACATCCCTATGAAATTTAGGACAACCCCACGTACCTCTATTTACGAAATTAGCGGGTGCTTCTTGAAGGCTATGATATAGGGATTTCGAATCATCAATCGATTTTGAAAACCCACGGTTGAATCTTGGGCTTCTTCATGTTCTTGTTTGAAACCCTAGAGAGGATTCTTGATGATTTTAATCAAAATAAGGTTAAGTTTCTCAAAACATACCCTAAATACTTTCTATGGACGATTTTAATGGCTAGCGAAAACTCAAATTTGCCCTTAATGACTCCTGAACAGAATGGAAATTTGAACTTAAAACCCCAATTTCGAGTACCACCGCGATGCGCCACAATCGCAGTGGTCCATTGGAATTCAACGAGTGGAAAATTAGGTGCCTCCGCAACTCGCCTCCATCGTGGGGCCCCACTGGAATTTTATGATTGTCAATTTGACCCTCTCCGCGATGTGCTAGACCCCAAAATGATGATGTTTATGACTGGAACTTTAAATTATTCATAACTTCTTCACCGAGGGTCTGTTTTTGGTCAATCTTATATTGTTGGAAAGCTAATTCAGTCATTTACGTAATGAAAGGTTGAATTCTAGGAAAATCCATATAAAAAATAATTTAGATAATTCTAGAAGCTAATACTTAGACTGTCCATGGACGAAACTTAGCTAAGAAGACGTCGGGGTGTTACATACACATACCTTAAGCATGATTTTTTTAATCGGGGAACAAGAATGGATACTTAGACTTTATGTCCTCCTCGGTTCCCAAGTACCTTCCGAAACATTTTGGTTCGTCCAAAGAACCTTTACCGAAGCCACGTCCTTAGTCTGCAATCAATTTATTTATCGATCCAAGATTTCCATCAAAAATGCCTTATAAGTCAAGGAATCCAAAATGCCCACCTTCATGAAAGGAACAACCATCAAATGGTTACCCACACACTTTCTCAACATCAAAACATGAAAAAATGAGTTAAAGGGCTCTAAACCAGAAGGAAAATCGAATTCTTAAGCAAAATTAACAACCCTCTACACAATTAGGTACGGACACATAACGGAGGATGAGCTTCTCCTTCTTCATAAACTGCATCACTCCCTTCATGGGAGACACCTTTAGGAAAACCCAATCTCCCACATTAAATTCCAATTCTCTTTGTCACACGTCTGGATAGGACTTTTGGTAACTTTGGGAAGTCTTAAGACTATCCCAAATCATCCTCACCTTTTTCATCGCTTGGTGAACAAAATTCTAGAAAAAAATCTCAGCCTCATCAACTTTAAACTACCCGATAGGATATCTACATCTCCTACCTTACAAGGCCTCAAAAGGAGTCATGCCAATGCTAGAGTGCTAACTATTGTTGTAAGCAAACTCTATAAGTTGCAAGTGGTCAGCCCAACTACCACCATAATCAAATATACAAACCTAAAGTGTATCTTCCAAAACCTAAATTATCCTTTCTACTTTCCTATCCATCTATAGGTGGAAAGCAGTGCCAAGGGTTACCTTAGTCCCCAAACCCCTCAGAAGCGACCTCTAAAAATTAGAAAAGAACTGAATACCTTAATAAAAAATTATGTAAACTACAGCTCCATGTAACTTCGTGATATCCTTAATGAACAACATAGCATAATCCTCAGAGAAAAAGTAGTCCTCACTGGCAAGAAGTGAGCATACTTAGTCACCCTATTGATGATGACCTAGATCAAATCAAATAGCTGCCGAGTCCGCAAAAGACTAATAACAAAATAAAATATTAATTATTTCCCATTTCTACATCAGTAGCTCAATCTCCTAAGACAACACACCAGTACCCAAGTGTTCCACTTTCACTTGCTGAGACACCATGAATTTAGCAACAAAATTAGCCACATCCCACTTCATATTATTCCAGTAGTAAATCTCCTTAAGATCTGATACATCTTTGTTGAACTAGGATAAATAGTATGACGCACCTCATGAGCTTCAGTCAAAATTCTCTCCCACAACCCATTAATATCAGGGACAAATAATCTACCTTGGTACCTCAAGATACCATCATAACCAATCTGAGAAACCATCACCTTCTGTCGACCCATATCACTCTTGATTTGCATAAATATGGGATCCAACACTTGTTTCTCCACCACCTCAGGTCCTAGAGATAACATTGCAACATCTTAAATGACCAAACCACCATTCTTAGAATCCAAGAGATGAATTACAAGATTGGACAAATGGTGGATATCCTTCACCAAATCTCACTTTTCCACATCTACATGACACAATCTTACCATTAATAACCTGCTAAGAGCATCAGCAACGATAATAGCTTTACCTGGATGATAGTGAAGACTCATATCATAGTCCTTGAGAAACTCAAGCCATTTTCTTTGCGTGAGATTCAACGCTTTTTGAGTTAACAGGTACTGCAAACTCTTATGATCAGAAAAGATATAGACATGAACCCCATACAAATAATTCCACCAAATCTTAAATACAAATACCATATCAAATAACTCTAGGTCATGAGTAGGATAATTTTTCTCATGAACTTAAAACTTTCTAGAAGCGTCCACTTTGCCATGCTGCATTAATACACAACAAAGTCTAACCCAGGACTCATCATAATAGACAACAAAATAATTAGTAATCTTAAGAAGGGTAAAAATTGGAGACAAAGCCAACTTATCATTCAACTTCTCAAAATCGCCCTCACAAGTATCCGATCATAAGAAATTTACCTTCCTCTGAGTTAACTTAGTCAAAAGGGCTGCAACAAAAGAGAAGCTCTCCACAAACCTTCTATAATAATCGGTTAAACCTAAGAAGCTCTAAATATTGATAGGAGTCATGGGGTCTAGGCCATTTATTAAACACTATTAACGTTTGTGGATCCATTATGATACACTTACTAGGAACAACATGACCCAAATACGTCACAATATTCAAATAGAACTCATATTTAGAGAACTTAGCATACAAATACTAATCCTTTAAGGTTTGCAACACAAGGCGGAGGTGATCAGCACGATTCACATCAATCTTCAAGTAAACTAGAATATCATCAATAAGGACAATCATGAACAAATCCAAGAAATAATCGAAAAATAGATTCATAAGATCCATAAATACTGCTGGAGTGTTGGTCAAGACAAAAGGCATCACCAAAAACTACAAATGATTATACCAAGTTTGGAAAACAGTCTTAGGGATATCCATCTCCTTTATCTTCAACTGATGATACCCAAATAAAAGACCAATTCTAGAAAAAAAACATAGCTCTCTAAAGTTGGTCAAACAAATCATATATCCTTAGAAGAGGGTATTTATTCTTTATTGTCAACTTATTCAATTGTCAGTAATCAATATACAGTTTAAGGGAATTATCCTTCTTATTCACGAACAAAATATGTACACCATACGAGGATACACTAGGATAGATAAAATACTTGTCTAGAAGATCCTTTATTTTCTCTTTAAGCTCTTCAACACAGTTGGAGCCATTCTATATAGAGGAATAAAGATAGGACAAGTATCTGAAACAAGATTAATCCAAAAATCAATCTCACTATCCGGAGTAACACCAGGAAGATCATTAGGGAAGATTTCAGAAAATTCATTTACCACAGGGATGTAATGTTAGAAAGGACTCTTCAAGGTAGAATATTTAACCATGACCAAATAATAGAGAAACCCCTTGGAAACTAATTTTTGGGTTCTAAGATACGATATGAACCTTTCCTTAGGCACTAGTAAAATACCTTCCAATTCAATAACTGGTTCATTAGGGAAATTAAAGATGGCCTTACGGGACTAACAATCCAAAGAAGCATAGCAGGAATGCAACCAATCCATATCTAATATGACATCAAAATCGACCATGTCTAACTCTATCAGATCTACCACAGTTTGTCTATCGCCAACAGACACCATACAACTCCTATAGACTCTTTTACTAACCGTAGAGTCACCTATTGAGGTAGAAAAAAAGGGTTTGAAAAGCACTTAGGACCAAATCCCAAATACGTAGCCATAAATGAGGTCACATAAGAGAGTGTGGCCAAATTAATTAAATACTACACATTATATGAAAAGAGTTTCAATATACCAATAAGGATATTAGGGATACCTCAAACTTTTAACGAGTAGTGAGAGCATAGAGACAGTTTTAACCAGTGATGGAGCTAGAAGAAAAAATAGCACCCTTTGGTGCAGGAGCTGATGTAGCAGTAATAGGAATCTTATGTACCCCAGAAGCAACCTTAGAAGGACAATCTTTCTGCATGTGACAAATCTGACAATATTTAAAGCACTTGTTCATTCCTTCTTCACAAACACCATGATGTACCTAACCACAGAAATTCAACGAGGATATGATGAAGCTTACTGAGCCCCACTAGCCCAAGACTGGGCACTCTATACCCTAGGACTAACACTTTTTTAAAAACAGTGATCATCTGACGACTTCAGATAAGGAGCACCAGCCGAAGAGGAACCAGAGTTACACCACTTCTTCTTGGACTATTTCCCTCCATCTTATATCCTATTGTTGAACTCTACCCTGATCTAAGTAGAAAAGCTTTTCACTCTGCTTCTCCCTAATTTTAGCCTGCTTCTTTTTCTCTTCTTTGACTTGCTGCATATAAACCACAATCGAGAAATATCCATGGCCTTATTCAACAAGGCAGCCTTTCTCACTAATACCAAATCACGAGACAATATAGAGGAACTTTTACATTATATCCCCCATACTAAACACCAATTCAGGAGCATAATGCAATAACTAATTAAACATCAAGACATACTCCTTTACTGATAACCTACTTTGTCTCAGATTTACAAATTCCTCAGCCTTCACCTCCCTCAACTCCTGAGGAAAGAATTTATAAAGAAAAGCACTAGAAAAATGTCCCATAATTCAAACTCTACATCATCACCCTTAGACTATTCTGACTATCCATACCATTTATATGCCACATCCTTCCATTGGTAAGCGGCGAACTCTACGTCCTCTACACCAGTCGTATGCATCACATAAAATATCTTTTCCATCTCATCAATGAAACACTAAGAATCTTTCTCATCTTTCAAACCAGTGAAAACAAAAGGACTCAATCTTATTAATTGGCCAACTCTAGTGGCCTCGAAGGATGGAGAAACAAAAGAAACACACTTAGTCTGAGAGACCACTAATTGGGTAAGCAAATGAATCGACTAGCAAAACTTAGCATTAGACACGTGAAAGAGCCCAAGCGCACATGCAAGTGTACATGGTCTAATCAAATAGTAAAGTGGCTTCCAGGTAGCCTAAGTATTAATCTCTCATGGACTTGCATTCCCCGCCTATTCAATTCTATTTTAACAAATTGAGAAGAGTAAAAAATAGAGTTTTAGAATTTTAAACTAAAAATAAACTAAACTAATACGGAAAAGTAAGTGACTTAGGACTAATAATGGATAGAAGCCCAGGGTTAAGGCTTACAAACATTCCTACTTTGTTATTGAACTTCATTCCTTAAATCGCTTATCTTGGTTGTTGATTCATAGTGTTAATTATATGATTATGGTTTCCCAACCTCTAATCCTTTACCTAGGTTGAACCTTACAACTACATCGTTGAGCAGGGATATAATGATTCACTTAAGTTCCTTACAAATTTCATCCTACATATGAATCAAGTAAGAAATCTAAATACATCCTTGTCCTAGATACTACTTCTAATTTCCTGTTTTATAAATAAACAAGAAACAAACTTTGTTTATTTCCATGTTTTATCTCCTTATTACCTCTCCCGAGATCACAAGATTGACAATTGATGTATTCTAAGGGTACCTAATACTTAAAATAATTAAAACAAGAATAAACAAACAACCAATAAGGATAAGCAATTAAAAAAACTCAAGTCAAAATGAAAGTAATCATAAACGTCGCCTTAACCCCAAAAAAGGAGTTTTAGCCCTTTATAGAAATATTCATCATTCAATCCCTTGGATTGCTGATACAAACCATAAAAGAAACTAAATTAAATTGAATTAAACCCTAAAAAGAAGTTATGGTATCCTCTTCAATCTTCCAAGACATCCAAAAGTGATTAAATAATGTTTACAAAGTGTATTTATAACTTTGGGGTAAGCCCACATCATGTATGAAAAGGATTCAGCATTTTCAGCAGGTGTGGAGTGTAGCATTCATCGCACGCTTATCGCAAGGTGCTGCTGGAATTGTTGTTCCGAATTTTTTCTATGTGAAGGGAGAACCGAAATGAGCGTGCATCGCACACAAATTACTATTGGGAGCTACACGTGCCAATTTGTTGATATTCTGGGCCTCCTCTAAATACATTAGTATTTTGCACACGTCAATTGGCCATTCCCACAAGTCACATGTGCCCAAGACATTCCAGGGGTCGAAAAGTGGGTCAATTTGCATAGTGTGCCTTCATTGAGGCATTTCGTACCTTTTTGAGTTGTTCCTACTTCATTTGAAGCTTTTATGTCCTTCATATATCATAATAATCCATTATAAAAAAATACGATAGAATTAAGCACAAAAATTTAGTGAGTAAAGTAACACAACATCCAACACGACGAAATAGAAAAAAGAGCTAAGCATAGGCAAATTTCACTTTGATCTTTAACTCATTATTTTGACCTTTGGCTTGATCAATTTGACCCTTGAGCATTTTGAATAAGTTGTTTCACATATAAATACACAATAACAACCTTTGTAACTCATTAAAACACATTAGAGCCCAATACAATAGACTAGAAAAACAGTTAGCTCTAGATAGTTACACTAGTTTTCTCGGTTGAACTCTATATGCGTAAATTTAATCAAAACTTGTTTCAAATACACTCTTAACATCATAAACACATGATTTAACCCTTTGATAAACATCTATCTCATTATCCATAGTTATAGCACAAAATTATCCTAAAAAAAAGAATAAAAAGGCTAGAATGGGGACACTAGAATGCATAAATGCACCCAACATCACCACCCTACACTTAAGACCTTGGTCATCCTCGAACAACTCTTTACTATAGCCCTCATAATATAAGGAGACTCTAAACTTCTACTAAATGCAAAACTCTCAGGCTAGTACTATCATGACTACATGGAATGCAAGTTACTACGTTAAGAATGTTATTTACACAGTTGAAAGCTTATGAATAATACTTTAAAACATCCTAGCCTAAAAAATTGACTCACCTAGTGGAAAACTCATGCTTATCATTCTATCAAGGAAATCATACAAATCACCCATATTCATCAAACAAGTGCCCTCACAATAAGAGAGTTACCCATGAATACTCACAATTACGCAATTCATAATATGATAGGTACAAGAATCAAATTACACTCACTCTCACAAAGAATTCACAAGTTACACAGAATGAACCATAGGCTTTCCCTTAGTGTAATATTCCGCTAATAGTCGAATGTAAAACATAGGATTAATTAGGACTTTTCCGGGTTGTAATATAGGCTAAGGGATGGGTAGAAACTATTTGGAATTAGTGGCTAACCTCTCCAAGCTCTTTAATACACTACATCATACATTTAAAACCAATCTACAACAACTAAATTTCACTTTTTCATCTACCCATACCTTTTATTTTTACCCCATCTCATTTAAGCATTTTCACAAACACTTGGTGGACGCATAGTTTACTACCAAAAGAATCAATTTTTCTCTATTTTCTCAAACATGACGATATTTTATTATCAATTACATCACATCAATCCACCACACATCAAATATAAACACCAATAATTATTACCTTGGGGCATTAATTTCACCTTTTTCTTCTTCAATTTCTCATACTCCTTACTAAATTAATTTTTCATTAAAGCACTTAGGAGATTTTTTGGATCAAATTGGGGTTTATAAAAGAAGAGATTAGGCTACTTATGAAGCTACCAAAGAAAAAGTTGAAGTCTCAATAGGGGTAAACTAGGATTATGAACAAAGGGTAGGAAAAATAGAAGGTATAAAACAAGGCTATCAAAGAAATGCCTAAATTTTCTTATAAACCCACATTCTTTATTTTGCTTTACACACACACCAGGAAAGTTTTTGACATCACATGCAACAAGGAATATACAAAATTCTCACATCACACACGACACATGTTTAATTCAATAGGATCAACATAGACTCCCAACCAAACAAGAGCACAAATTCAAAATTAAGCCACAAGTACAAGAGTCATAAACATGATCCTAAGAGTCTAAAAAAATAGTAGTTCACACCAATCAAAATGCTTATTTTTAAACAAATCCACTTGCATTATGTAATAAAAAAATAGCACCAACAAGAATATCTCACTTATTCCTAACCTAAATTTTTTTAAATTGAGTCACAATTTGGGAATTTCCCTACCCCACACTTAAAAATCTACTTTTTCCCTAATGTTATTTTTTAAAGTAAGAGAGAGAAATACTTCCTGACGCATCTAGGCCTAGCTAGATGCATCTTCACATAAAGGAGATCCATGGGACCCCACACTCAGTCTTTTCCATACTGCAAGCTCAAGATTATGGTACTCAGACTTCCCATTAACCTATGACTCAACCAAAAACAAAAACTACGTGAAGTAAAAAAATCTAAAAACTAAAAAAAACATACGTTGCTTGGGTTGCCTCCCAAGAAACACTTAATTTAGTATCATGACACGACCCATATTAATTTTTTTTCTCCACCTTGAGGATATAAATTTCATTCCCAACATCGCATCCATCTTTTTGCCTCGATCATAGGGAGGTGGTACAAAGATTACTGAACCGAGTAATAGGATATGCATGGTAAACCACTCATCCTTAAAGTGAGGTGTATTTTTATGTTGCTTGTCCGGTGTAAAATCAAGAATATAGAATTCTTGTTCCTCATCTTCACACTCTTCTACTATTTTAAATGATTCCATAGACAAGATATCATCTAAACATAATGTAGAAAAGTGCTTCGAGTGAGGCCTAAGCAATCCCATTTTAAAATTTACACTATCTACTACACCTTCGCTTATAATCACCTTCTCACTTTCAGTATCAAGATAAAGATGACAATCGAGTAACTGCGATTCTTACATTTGCTCCATGAATTGGCTAATGTTATCCTCATATTTTCTTAGCTTGGCCACTATAGACATGGTGGAAGTTGTACCACAAATTTTTCAATATCCTTCTCATATTTTTCTTTGCTAAGCCACTGTAAATATGGTGGCAGTGGTAACTCCTCAACCTACTTAGTAATTTTAGTTTTCGAGTACTCATACTTTCTCAGATTGTCAGAAACTTTCTCTACAACTAGTTAGGGGGTCAATTGTTATGCATCCTCCCTTTAGTTCTTCATGTATTCCAACAACTCATTCCGAGATGCTAAAATTATTTTCATCAACTCTTCTAAATTGCTCGTTTGAGTTGTAGCCTGCATGTTTGGTTGTTGCTACTGAAACTGCTACTGGTTGGTCCATAATTAAATTTTTGACTAATTTAGCCCTATTCAATTGCAGTAGTTTATATAATTTTGCCTTTCAGTGTAGCCCACAAACATTACTGAATTGGGGTTGATGTTACACATATCTTCAGCATGACCACTTTAGCCACAAACCATACACCATATAGAGTCGTCATCACTTGAAAACTATGTATCCCAAGCTGCCATGTCAGGAAGTGTGATTAAAAGAAAAATAAAAGAAAAAAAAACTAAACAAAAACTATTTACAATTCAATATAGCTAAACAAAAAATAAGGTAGTTACCTAGTTACAAGTCCTCGACAATGGCGCCAAAAACTTAATAGCACCCAAGCGTACATGCAAGTGTATGTGGTTGAATCAGGTAGTAATGTGGCTTCAAGGAATCCCAAGTATTGATCTCTCATGGACTTACGTTCGCCACTTATCCAATTCTTGTTTAACAAATTGAGAAGAGTAAAATAGAGTTTTAGAATTTTAAACTAAAAATAAGCTAAACTAATGCAGAAAAGTAAACGGCTTAGGAAAAACAATGGATAGAAGCCCATGGTTAAGTCATACTAGCAATCATACTTCATTATTGAACTTCATTCGTTAAATTGCTTATCTTGGTTGTTGATTTGTAGGGTTAATTGCATGATCATGATTTCCCAACCTCTAATTCTTTACTTAAGTTAAACCTTCCAACAACATCATTGAGCGGGGATATACTGATTCAATTAAGTTTTTGATAAATATCATCCTACATATGAATCAAGTAAGGCATCTAAGTACATCCCTATCCTAGATACTAATTCAAATTTCTTATTTTATAAAGAAACAAGAACCAAACTTTGTTTAATCCCATGTTCTATCTCCCTATCCACTCTCCCGAGATCATAAGGTTGACAATTTATGTATTGTAAGGGTAGCTAATCCTTAAAATAGTTAAAACAATAATAAACAAATAACCAATAATGATAAGCAATTAAATAAACTCAATTTTGAACGAAAGTAATCATAAACCTGGCCTTAACCCCGAAAAAGAAGTTTTAGCCTTTAATGGAAATATTTAACATCCAATCCCTTGGATTGATGATACAAACCCTAAAATAAACTAAATTAAATAGATATAAAACCTAAAAAGAAGTTGTGGTAGCCTCTTCAATATTCCAAAATATCCAAAAGTGATTAAAAAACATTTACAAAGTGTATTTATAACTTTGGGGTAAGCCCATGTCGTGTAGGACAGGGATTCAACATTTTTGGAAGGTGTGGAGTGGAGCATGCATCGCAGTCTTATTGCACCGTGCTGCTGGAATTGTTGTTCAGAATTTTTTCTAAGTGAAGGAAGTACCGAAAAGAGCGTGTGTCGCGCGCTAGTTGTTGTTAGGAGATACACGCGCCAATTGGTTGATATTTTGGACCTATTCTTAATCCATTGGTAATTTTATCATGTACATAGGCCACTCCCACAAGCCACACACGCCCATGACATTCCAGGGGTTCAAAAGTTCATCAATCTACATATTGTGCCTTCGTTGAGTCATTTCGAGCCTTTTTGAGTTGTTCCCACTTCATTTAAATCTTGTATATCCTTCATATATCATCATAATCCAATACCCAAGCATCCTATATCATTAAACACAACAATTTAGTGCTCAAAATCACACAACATCCAACACGATGAAATAGAAACAAGAGCTAATCATAGGCAAATTTCACTTTGATCTTTAACTCATTGTTTTGACCCTTGGATTGATCCAATTGTCCCTTGAGCATTATGAATAAGTTATTTCTCATATAAATACATAATAACAACCTTAGTAACTCATTAAAACACATTAGATCCCAACACAATAGACTAGAAAAATACCTAGCTCAAGGTAGTTACATTAATTCTCTCGGTTGAACTCTAAATGCTCAAATTGAATCAAAATTTGTTTCAAACACACTCTTAACATCATAAACACATGCTTTAACACTTTTATACACCTTTATCTCATTATCCACCATTATAGCATAGAATCATCCTCAAAATAAGACTAAAAAGGATAGAATAAGGACACTAGAATGCATAAATACACATTACATCAACATGCCAGCTTGGAGTTACCGAAGAGGTACAAGAGGAACTAGTGGAGTTTTATTAGGGAAATCAGAAAAAGCAACCCTAGACCGGGTTTGAACTACTGGATTTGGATGAGCTATGTCCACATTATCCTCAGATGGTCTAGATGAGTTTTCATGGTTATCAAATCTTCTGGGAGGCATGATCTGAAAAGCGAATAAACGAGTATTAGAGAGATTTAAGATCTTCGACTCTAAAGCTCAAAATAAAACAATAAGAAAATGAAATATTCCTAAATGTCTTGTTTCCTCTCCCTACAAGTGTGTCACACTATACACCCATAACATAGACTTTACTTTAAATGGCTTTGTTGGACACCCAATGACACTAAACCTAGGCTCTATTACCACCTTTGTCACGACCTAAACTAGGTCCTGGCTGTGATGGGTTTCTTAAGTCCTACGTAGACTGGAGACCACCCCCTGCATCTAACCATGTAAACTCAATATTCCCAATGTCGGATGAATTCTAAACATAGAACAAGATAGATTTAGCACAATTGATACTTCTATGGTAAACAATCAAACATCGGCCAAAACAACCAGCCAACACCACTCAAGTTCATCGTTATCCAACAAACCCTTCCTAACAAGAACCAACACTATATATCAATAAAGAATCAGGACACGGCCCATGACTATAGCCAAAACAAGTCTAAAAAGCCTAAAACATAAGTGACCAAAACATAAAATATAGTCTTTCGATGTATGGGGGGTTACTACTTTAATGTCAACTCACGAGATGATTTAGAATCCTAATCATTGAGCAAGTAAAGTAAAAGTATGGCCAGTTCCTACATCACGTGGGGATAAAACATTCGAAGATGATTAGGGATTAGAGTACTAGCATGTAACTCAGGAATACTAGATAACATAATGCCATTATCAATATTTAAAAATTATTAAAGATTTTATTCACATTATATAATGCATATATATATATATCACATGTTGGGATAGGAAACATGGCTTAACATACATTTTAAAACCTTAGTATAGATTATGTAGCTCAACCGTCATAACATACAAGGCACCCATGGGGTATATGGGCCCAACTCTCCCCCAGTTGGTAGGGACATATGCAATATGGGGGACTCAAACCTCCCTATTTATCAAGGTGACACAAGAACTAAATTATGGAATAAGATATGGGGAAGCTTGAACTTTCCAATCATATAATGATAATAATAAGGAGGACTCGAACCACTGGTCAAGTAGAACTCCGCATCGGCAACCATTGTTCTAGTGTTGGTCTCTCAGACTACCACTTTTATGACTTATCTACACAGTTCTCTTTAAATCCCAATTAAAATAAGTATCACACATTCCTATTCATCGAATGAAATTACACATTAGGGAATACATTGTTGGTATCGTCATACTAACTACACTTGCAAGGTAACATCAATATGCCATCAGTTTACATCACTTGGGGGAATTCATAACCCTATTATTTCAATTATGCTATGTCTTTTAAAAACACCAATCAACAAATGTCAAATTCAACCTCATAATGCAATAGTTCAAGAATAGTTAAATTCTCATATTTTACATAACTATAAACAACTTCACAATATGGGGTTTGGGTCATAACCACATCAAAAGTCATAAGTTTGGGAAATTACAATCCCTTAGTTTATTCACCATAACCATGCACCAACAAGTTCAAAATTATAGTTCAAACATGAGTAATGCATAATCAAACCATGGAAAAAAAGTTAATTGACTCTTCATGTCAAAACCCTCAATCATGTCAAAATCCTTATTTTCAATCACATAAAAAACCATGTACTTTCATGAATAGAGATATTAAGTTTAAGGGTAGAGTCACATGGCTAAAATATCATGTTTCATGGAGAGAACTTAACTCAAGAGACCTTGGATAACTACTTCTTGAAAACGCTAAGTATGGAGGTTTAAGAGAATGACAGAATTATTTGAAGTGTTGAATACATTATGAATGCGAATAACCTCTCTAAAGTGTCTTATGAACATGGGTTCTTAATTGGGTAAGAGTGGATTTGTCCAAAGTGCCCATTGATTAAAAGCTTAAATTTAGTCGTCAGTGACTAGTGGTCACCATATGACTCTTATAGACTTCTTATGACTCATCATAAGGAGTAGTAGCCAAGGAAAAAACACCAAGGAACCATACACTGTTGACCTTACAACTCAATAACATTACTCTTGATAGGACCCTACGACTAATAGGGTCCAGTCATAGTCAATTGGGAACCCAAATTGTGGTATACACTGGACACCTTATGATTACACCTAACGACTCTTAATAAATCCTTATGGAACTTTGTGAGCCGCTCGTACTCAAAAAAATCTTGCCACAATCTTACTATTTTGGTTTTGACTTATCCTAATGACCCATAAAGACATCCTACGACTCATGGGACAAGTCGTAGTCAAGGCAGTGAGTGCAAAATATTAGGAATTTTTAAAGCCAAATATCCAGGGCATTACAAGAGTCATCAAAAGTGCTATGAAGATGTTAGGAGAAGGGAACCAGAGTTTTTTATTGAGGATTTAATTTACTTGAAAGTTTCACCTATGAAAGTTGTGAAGATATTTTGCAAGAAGGAAAGCTCAATCCTTTATTTATTAGTCTTTATATGATTTTAGGTCACTATGTAAATGTATCCTATTAGTTGGAATTGCTTGCAAATTTAGCGTCAGTGCATCCCATTTTTCAAGTGCCCTTGTTAAAGAAATTCACTAGTAGCCCAACATCGGTTGTTTCTTTAGAAAGTGTGGGTGTGAAAGATACCCTCCCTTATGAAGAGGTCCAGTTGAAATCCTTGGCTGTCAGGTTCATAAGTCAAGAAATAAAGAGGTCACTTTAGTAAAGGTTTTATGGAAAAATTAGTCAGTCAAAGGATTTACAAAGGAAAAAAAGGAATATATAATGACCAAGTACCCCCATGTTTTCTCTTCGACTCAGTCCCAGCTCAAGGTAATAGTTTGCCCTAAAAAAAATTCTTTCTGTCTCATGTCACCTAGCTATTCTCATGTTATAACATGCATTCATTAGTTTGATTCAGTCCATGTTTCTATTACAAATTCAATTACCATGTCAGTTTTCATCTCGTGGAAATTTATTGTAGGACTTCCATATCTTTCCCCTAACACTTCAGATTAGTTAGTTTTAATTCAGGACCCAATGACCCCAAGGGGGATATATTTAACATCCTAAACACTCAAGCCAAGATTAGAACCATGATTCAAGTGCATGAAGAAATAAAAATTCATGTTATCATAGTATGAGAAGTGATATAGACTTGTATTGACGCCACAAATAACTCCTATCTCATAGCCAAGTCAAAACATCTCTTACAGATTGACTTTTTATAAAGTATCTTGCTACAACCAACTTTAAGCGAGCATAACTTCTATGTTACAAAACAGTTTAGATCTCAAGACACACCAAATTATAGATATTTTAATTATCTTTCCAATGCATCCTTTTTTTACTTAATATAAAATCAAGGTAAAATGTTATGCTCAATTTACCAAAGGGTGTCTGTCTGCCAAAGTGTGATGGCTCGGGTGACGAACAACCATGATGGCCCATCAAGTCAAGCTGTAAGGCTTAAGTAATAAGACCAACATTTGGTCATTTTATAATGGTTGGTCAAGGTATTGACCATTTATTATCTGAACCATCAATCGAAATTGTTCTGCACTATTATAGTATTTTCAAAGGTGTTTTGTATTTTCCCACTCTTTTAAAACCAAAACTACATCTTTTAAGGTATTCTAAAGCTGGAATATAAGGCTAAAATGCCCCAAATTCCACATTAACTCAAAATTCATCGAACACATAGATAGGAAATAGATAAAAACACGATTTTCTTCTCGTAAGGAAAAATTAGGGTTCTTTAACTTTAAACTCCAAATTCAAAGGTTTCACAGGGGTTTCCATCTTCACGTATATGGGATTTAATCAATGGGTTTCCTTTCACCCATCTAGTCCCAAAGTTAACTCATTTCCCTAGATTTAATTCACCCTTCAATCTTAGGGTTTCTATGTAATGTGTTAATTCCTTTAGTTTTCAGTTTCTTGCTTTGACTAAACTGTGAATATATGTTTTCCCCTAAATTTAAGCATCCTTCCATAATCATCACCATGAAATCTCATTATAGTGATAAATTCTTGATTTTGTGCATGAGCTATGAAATTTTTTATTACATTCAGATTGTGGTATTGCTATGATTAGTTGCATTCTTCAAAGATGGTAGGTTATGAACAACCGATGACCTAGAATTTCATGCACATAATTTTGAGTATTTTATCCTCTAATATGTATATTTTGAATGCTTTCAGATAATGCATTCAATTTTAGTTTTCAGAATTTTACTTTTATTAAGCATTTTTAGTTATTAGTGTCATTCAGTTGAGAGTAGTACTTAGCGCCGAGCGAACATAAGGATGAAGGCCCACCCGTTAGCCCAAGTGAGACCTATAGTAAAAGTATGTATGTCCCAGAACTAAAGCACCACCTTAGGTTCTTGTTACAACCCAAAAAATCAAGGTCATGATAGAACTTGTTGTGGCAAGCCTTGAAAAGCTAGCCTACCCGCCAAACTGATATAAAATGAGAAGTAACCACTATTGCCTAAGGCAAGGTTTCTAAAATAAAGACAAACAACAGATATACAGTAAAGTGAAGATAAATAACCGAATATATCATACCAAAATCCCAAAACCTGGTGTCACAGTGTAAGAACTAACTAATACAACTCAAGATAAAAAATTCATAGGACATCCAAATAGGAACAACTCTGCCTCTGAGCACAAAGAAAGACATAGCCTGAATAAGGGAAGGCAGTAGTCAACTATGGATGCATGATCAAACTCTACCTCAAAAAGGTCCAAATGTCTCTCGAATCAACCACCGTGAGGCGTACTCAGACCAGGATCTGCATTGGAAAGGCGAAGTAGGGGTGAGTACGAACCACTTATACTCAATAGGTATCATAGTCTGACTGAGCAAAGTAAAAAATAAAACATACAAAATACATAATAAGGGCACGTCAGCTGCAACCAGAAAATGTCCCAAACAGTAGCCTAAATTGTCTCCACTAATCGATCTATAATATTCACATACACTATAGCAATACGAGAAAGGTATACAAGTATGTAGATATCACGCATACAAATATGAGGGAATATATACACATAAACAGGTACCATATGCAGGAGAATAATACATCATAGAAAAGTACAAAGTAAATACAAATGCAATAGAGATGGTGATGATGATGATTTGATGCACGAGGTTGTCGCACAATCTCCCTATACAACTACGTACCTAAAGCTTCTTGACATAGGACCCATGGGATTTGTCAACCCATATACAACCAATATCGAATTACAATATCCATATCCCTTCTCCGGCACATCCATCAGTACATAGTTTTCAAGATGTCATAGTTACTGTTAGAAAAATTTAGTGTTTCCAGTACATCTGCAGTGGTACCAATATATCATAAACGTATGTGATATGAGGATGTAATGCTCATAGCCAACAAGAATGCGATTTCCATATCCAATGAATATGCCAACCAAGTAAGCCAATAATTAACCCAATATTATAAACCAATCCATAAAGTTCAACATAAACCATATGCTAATAGAGTAAAATACATTATAATAAACCATTGATGCAACATTAGTCTTTTTCGATAGACAAAATACAAATAATTTCACGTATACAAGGCCAACAATATCACATCGCACCCCATACGGTCACATATAGCAAATAATATTCAAAACCCCCCAAATAACATCAATATTAGGCCCCACATTGGAACAACATGTTAAATACAACCATTTTTATGATTAACTCCCATACCCTTAACATGATTTTATATTAATATGAACAACCTAGCCCATTCTAAGGAAGATTAAACCATAACCTACTTTAAAAGCCAAAAACTGATCTAAAAAGCTTTCAATTTGAAGTTTTTTTTCCTTTATGAACAGACTCAGATCAAACTAATACACACAAATATAGAATTTATGCGTTATAAAGAAAGCCAACAATAGCTATATTGCATATTTTTAAGTTAGGGTCAAAATGGACACCCAAAATGGGTTTCCAAATAAAAAGGGTAAAACTATAATTTCATCTTTGAACTATGTTCCCTATACTAATTGGAGTCTACAGTTGAAAATTCAAGCAAAAGCGAGTTTAAAATGAGATTCAAATCCACCAAAAACTATTTTCAAGCTTTACTAGCAAAACCACCAAAACTCAAGTTGAGATTCGAGAATTGACATTCTTGGGTGAAATTGAGAGAAAAATAATAATTGAAAGATTGAAAATCATCCAAGTGAAATAGATTGAATCGAGGTTTAAATAAAAGAAATATAACTTTTAGGCCCTCCAGGCCAAAATGCCCAGTTTTCAATTGTTAAATCCATATTTAAACAAGAATTAAATGATAAAAATATAGTAAAGTAATTGAAATATGTGTTTTAGAGCTTACCTAAGCTTAGAAATGGAGGAAGTTGCCCAAAATCGTGAAACCCTAAGATCCAAGTCCCAAAAATGATGAAAAGATAAGAAAAGGAAATATTTATAGTCAGGGCCGCAAGTACCACTAAAGAGGTCAACAGGCCACAGTAGCGGTCACCACTTTAGCTATCTATTACCAATTTAGCGGTATATTCACTAAAAGGGCCAGTCCGCTAAAGCAAACAATAGCCATTTTAGTGCCCTATGCTAAAATAGACAAGGGCTGCTAAAGTGCCTTTGCTCCCATAGTAGCTAGCCGTTAAAGAGACCTTGTAATGCTTTAGATCTAGCCGCTAAAGTGTACAAAGTGTTGCTTTATTAGAAACACCGACTGAGGTACACTAACTCTAGAAACCTCAAATTTTAAGTCTCCACGAATGCCTCGAGACTCACCCAAAATCCTGTGAACACAAAATAAACTATGCTATCCTAACAAATTTGACTCTCCGAAATCAATGGCTATATCAGATTTTTGATACAAAATAATTTTCACCTAGTTGACCCTCGAAGCCCAATTTTACAACTTTTGAAAAGGGTTGAAATGAGATAAATAAGCCATAAACTACACCAACAATGTTACCATCATAAAATCAATGTTCCAGATTTACTAGCGTAGTACGTTTTGCCATTCGATGCTTGAATCAATATATGTTTGTTGAAGTTAACTATAAGTCTTTTTAAGCCATCAAATACCATAATTTCACATATTCCAGACCACAATGCATTTAAAATAGTGCCAATAATTCCCACACCCCAGAAATACCATAAAACCATAGGGAGGGGCAAAATGGTCAAATCACACAAAAAAGAATATTTTACTAAAATTTCCAAAAATAAAGACGTTACTTCATCCACCACTAAAAATCTAGTGTTTCCTTGAACTAAAGGCAAGAGACATACCTAAAACCATAAAATGCTGAGGTTAAGAGCTACATATATCAGACTCGACCTCCCAAGTAGCGTCATCTATAGGTCGATCTCTCTACTAGACCTTAACTATTGGAATATCTCTAGAATGTAAACATCTAACATCTCTAGCCTAGATGAAAAAAGGCTCCTTGATGAAGCACAACCGCTCATCTAACTAAACCAAATCCCAATGAATGACATGAGACTCATCAGAAATTTAAGGCGAAGCATTGAAACATGAAAAACTGGTTGAAAAGCTGATAAATCTAGGGGAAAGGCCAACTTATAAGCCATATCTCCAATAGTCTGAAGAATATCAAATGGCCTAATATATTTGAAACACGAAGGAATAGGCGGACACAAACACTAAATCTTAAGGCACAAAGTCTATGATGTGCATAACACTTTTGTCTACTTTGAGCCTCTCGAAGTCTCTCCTAAATGATACAAACTCTATTTATCAATTTATGGATCAAGTCTGTACCTGTAAGACCCCATAAAATAGGTCCCGGAGCGTCACACGGTGCTTGAGGCTACGAGTAGCCCCAAGCTAACACTTTGAGCCATTTTCATTCAGTTCAACACAAATCAATAGGTTTTCCATAAATAACCCTCAAATATCAATAGAGTAAACATCATCCAAGAATAAAAAAATTTCAGAAAGATAACAAAATACGACTTATTAGTCAACTCCCAACATATGTACTAGTCTGACAAGCCTCTAAGAAAATTAATAAAATCAGCGAGCCATTGAGACATGCCCCAATTGACTCATACTCAGTTATCAAATGTAAACAATTCTGTGAAACCAACATCAGACATCACTTCTGCAGAACATGAGGTCTCACCACAACAGAGGATGTAGAACAGCGTGCCCGAAGAATCACCTGTCGAACCTGGAACTGAGCATCTATACCTACATTATGAGAAAATACAACCCATATCCGAAGATGTGGGTCAGTACTATGAAAATGAACCGAGTATATGGGGGTGTATGCAGTTGTATAAACATCATCATCATAAATATTTTTAAGAAATATGCAGGATCTATAAAAGACTCACATAGCCTCAAGAAAATCATCATAATCATAAGAGGATGAAATAAGTACAATAACACATATGAGTCATCATATAATTTGTCAACCAGTTTTAGTTCATCAAGAATATCAATTCTTATAATGAAAATATCATTTAAATCTATCGAAAAAATAACTTTCACAATTCCGCTTTCAAATAACTTCACCATTCACCATAGACACAAGGAAATACACACACACTAGGAGATCCTATAACCGACATAAACCATGTGAGCTACATGGAGTCCAACGTACAACCCACTTTGGGGAGAGCCATCCTATCCTTGCCATCAGAGTAGGACTATCGATATTAAATCCACACAAACTAGTGATCACTATAAAAATCAGCCCGAGGCTCACTCCTATGGGGGCACGTAGTTCTAGGAAAGTAAGGTCTCTTTATACCTTCCACTCGGTGCTAAAGATTTCTCCTAAAATTAGCTCAGATCATTTTAAAGACAATCCAGAACAAAACATTTTCAGTAATATATAAATATACATCTGGAGCCATAATGCTTCCCATCTATCAAAATTAACCACGTTGTGGATTTCTTTTACACTCAAGTTGAAAACAACTCCATTAAGACCAAAAGGTCAAATTATTCAAAATATCTCAAATATTCAACATCAACGTGCTTAGAACACATACTTTCTCAACAAAACACAATTTCCAATGGGGATTCACGACCCAAATATCAAAATCATGATAAAAATCATTCAAGATTCATGCTTTATATCTCCACACATGTAAATTCATCTTTCAAAATCATAAACATCAAAATTTCATAATAATCATCATAAGATATGGGTTCATGCTTCAAATTCGTAAAATCAAATAAAAATCATGTCTTTGTAAAGGAAATTACTTTTGGCCACAAGAACGAAAGAGAGTTCTTGTTGAAAAACCCCACATACCTTGAATGATGAACTTTTGATCGATACTCATTTTTTAGATATTAATAGTTCCTTTGAATGATAATTCTTGGAGTTCTTGAACTAGGAACTTGGAATCTTGAATAAATTAGCAGAGTTAATAGTGAACTTTGAAGGTTCTTGAAGTTGGATGTAGGAGCTTAGGGTTTTCTTTTTGAGGGAGTTTGATGAAATATAACATATAATTCTTCTAATAGGATTTAATATAGGGTTTGGATAGATTTTGGGTGAGGGGAATCACCAAAACGCCACTAAAAATCAAAAAAATTCTTGAATCTATCCTTTGGTGGACTGTTTTGATAGTCTAAAGTATATCAACCATAACGTTTTACTCCGACATTCAAATTCAATGAAATCAATTTCATTAGAAAGAGGACTCTCATATCTTTCTGTTGATATATAGTATCTCACCTAGATCATTGTGTACGAAAAGTTATGATTGTTTGAAGTTGACCCAAAAATTTACTTTTGATGGTCTGAAGTAGATCGACCATAACTTTTTGTTCCGATAGCCAAATTGGATGAAACCAATTTAATTACAAACAGGACTCGCATAGATTTCCGGTTATATATAGTATCTCACCCTGATTATTTTGTACAACGAGTTATGATCATTTGAAGTTGATGCAAAAATTCACTTTTGATAGGCTGAAGTAGATCGACCATAACTTTTTGCTCCGATACACAAATTGTATGAAACCAATTTCTTTGGAAAGAAGACTCGTAGAGATTTTCGTTGATATATAGTAGATCACCCAAATCATTATGTACAAGGAGTTATGATTGTTTAAAGTTAGAGCAAAATTACGCCAGGCCTCAGTACTTTTTCCTGCACGTTTAATGTTCAGTACTATTTATGGTTCGATCGAAATATTTATAACTCGTCGCTCGGGTGTCCATTTTGGATGATCCACATATCGTTGGAAATATTATTCGATACTCTATGCAAAGGTGGGTCATAATCTAAGACATTTCGCATAGAAAACTTATAATTCATTCTAGAAGATAGAACCCAATACGTTTACGCACAAAATTTCAACAAAAAATTTTCTGGGGTATTACATCATCCCTTCTTGGAAACATTCGTTCTCGAATGGTGCTAGACATGCCAAGATTAGATAGGGAATAGAGCATACAGCTGAAACCATTCATTAGACTCATCACCATATCGTTTCTCACTCCGAATGCAACATAGAATGCATAAATTCAAGAAACTATAGTTGAACACATAATAAATGACAGCTGAACTGCTAGGACTTTTATCAAAAGTGCATGATTTAGGAAAGAATGGTACCTTCGGCTTGATCAGAGTTTCCGGAAAATAGGTGCGGGTACTTGGATCGCATATCCTCCTCAGCCTCCTAAGTTGTACCCTCAACAGATTGGTTTTGCCACAACACCTTAACCAAGGGAACTTCTTTGTTCCTTAGTCTTCGGACACTGAAATCAAGAATCTCAACAGGAATCTCATCAAAAGAAAGATTTTCTTGAATGTTAACACTCACAGAGGAATCCACTACCACAACATCGCTAATATGCTTTCTAAGCATAGAGACATGGAAAATTGGATGAACAGAGGACAACTCGAAAGAAAACTTGACTTCATAAGCTACCTTACCAACACGGTTAAGAATTTTGTAAGGACCAACATAATGGGGACTAAGCTTCCCCTTCTTTCCGAATCTCTTCACCCCCTTCATGGGTGAAATTTTCAGATTCACTAGGTCACCAACTTCAAACTCAAGGTCTCTCCTTCTAACATTCGCATATGACTTCTGACGAATCTGCGCAGTTTTCAACCTTTCCCTAATCAACTTAACTTTTTCCATAGCCTCAAATACCGAATTAGGAACACTCACAGCTGCTTCACCCACCTCGAACTAACCTATGGGTGATCTACACTTCCTCCCATATAAGGCTTTAAACGGAGCCATGCCAATACTAGAGTGGAAACTGTTATTGTAAGAAAACTCTATCAACGGTAGTTGATCATCCCAAATTCCCTTAAAGTCAAGTGCACAAGATCTCAACATATCCTCTAAGGTCTGGATGGTCCGCTCAGCCTCACCAACGGTCTGTGGATGAAAACCAGAACTCAAAATCACTTGGGTACCAAGACCATTTTGAAAAGCTTTCTTAAATTGCGAAGTGAACTGAGTACCCCTATCCGAAATGATAGACAAGGGAACTCCATGCAGTCTGACTAGCTCTCGGATATACAATCTAGCATAATTCTTAGCAGTATATAAAGTATGAATAGGCAATAAATGAGTAGACTTAGTCAACCTATCAAACACAACCCAAATGGAATCATGATGGTGTCGGGAAGGAGGTAAACCAATCACGAAGTCCATATTTATCTCTTCCCACTTGAAGGTGGGAATACTAAACTCTTGCATCATACCACCAAGTCTTTGATGTTCAACCTTAACCTATTGGCATGTTACACACTTAGCTACAAACACTGCTATATCTTTCTTCATGCCACTCCACCAATAGATTTCCCGCAAGTCTCGGTACATCTTGGTGGCACTAGGATGAATAGAATATCACGCCCCATGCGCTACAGCCATAATCCCCTATCTCGAATCATCAACATTTGGGACACACAATCTACCCTTCAATCTCAACACACCATCTTCCCCTTAGGAGAACACCTCTACTTTTTGGTTCTTGACTGACTCCTTCAGTCTGACCAAACTAGCATCTAAGTATTGCTTTTCCTTCACTTTCAAAACCAAGGAGGATTTGAAACTACTCTGAACCCCTATACTACCTTCAGCAGAGTCAAATAACCTAACCCCCAATCTAGCAAAACGATGTACATCATGAGCCAACTCTTTCTTACCTTCTAACATACGCGAAACACTACCTATGGACACTCTACTTAGGGCATCCGCCACAACATTGGCCTTGCTCGGATGGTACAACACACTCATATCATAGTCCTTTAATAATTCTAACCATCATCTCTGCCTAAGATTCAATTCTCTCTGGGTAAACACATACTGCAGACTCTTATGATCAGTGAAAACATCAACATGGACACCATACAAATAGTGTCTCCAGATTTTCAAAACAAACACAACAGCAGCCAACTCAAGGTCATGGGTGGGGTAATTTTTCATATAGGGTTTTAACTGTCTAGAAGTGTAAGCTATCAAATTACCCTTCTGCATCAATACGCAACCCAACCCAAAACTTGAAGCATCATAGTACACCGCAAAACCATCAATACCATCAGCCAAAGTCAAAACAGGGGCTGAAGTGAGTTGAGTCTTCAACTCCTAAAAACTCTTCTCACAAGATTCGGACCACAAGAAATTCACTTTATTTTGGGTCAACCGAGTCATAGGAGACGCTACAGAGGAGAAACCCTCAACAAAACGGTGGTAATAGCCAGCTAAACCCAAGAAACTTTGGATATCTGTCAGAGAAATAGGTCTAGGCCAATTTCTAACAGCTTCGGTCTTTTGGGGATCAACTCTAATACCCTTGGAAGAAATGGTATGACCCAAAAAAACAACTGACCTTAGCCAAAACTCGCACTTACTAAACTTGGCAAACAACTTGTGATGTCTAAGGGTTTGCAAGACAGTTCGAAGATAATCATAATGTTCATCCTCACTACGGGAGTACACCAGTATATCATCGATGAACATTATGACAAACATATCCAGATATGATCTGAACACTCGATTCATGAGGTCCATGAAAGTTGTTGGGGTATTAGTTAACCCAAAAGACATAATAAGAAACTTAAAATGGACATAACGAGTTCGGAAAGCAGTTTTTGGGATGTCACACTCCCTAACTTTGAGTTGAAGATAGCCAGAATGAAGGTCTATCTTTGCGAAATAACTTGCACCTTGCAATTGGTCAAACAAATCATCTATTCTCAAAAAGGGGTACTTATTTTTTATGGTGACTTTATGCAGTTGGCAGTAATCAATGCACATACGCAAAGAGCCATTTTTCTTTCTCACAAATAGCACAAAAGCACCCCAAGGAGAAACACTGGGCCTTATGAAACCCTTATCTCGGAGATCTTTGAGTTGCTCTTTCAACTCCTTAAGTTTTGTTGGGGCCATATGGTAAGGAGAAATAGAAATAGGTTGAGTATCAGGAAGAAGATCAATCCCGAACACTATCTCTCTATCAGGAGGTATCCCTGGGAGATCATTTGGAAAGACATCAAAAAACTTATTGACGACATTAACAGACTGGGGAGTTGGATTCTTAGAATTAGTGTCTTTGACTCTAACCAAATGGTAAATACACCCCTTAAAAATAAGCTTTCTAGCTTTGAGGTAAGAGATAAAATAACTCTTGGGTGACACAGAATTCCAAGACCACTCAAACACGGATGCTCCCAGAAATTGAAACTTGACTACTCGGGTCCGACAATCAATAAAGGCATAAGAATAAAATAGCCAGTCCATACCCAGAATCCCATCAAAATCTACCATTTCTAACTCAATCAGATCAGCCAACAAGACTCTATGAAGAACGGTAACAGGCCACTTTTTATACATTTTCTGGGCGACAATCGAATCACCCACTGGGGTAGAAACTAGGATAGGCTCAGGAATCTCACGACTCATTTCAAAATTCACAGCAATCAAAGGTGTAACATATGAGAAACTGGATCCAGGATCCAACAAAGCATACACATCAAACTAAAATATACGAAGCATACCAATAACAACATCAGGAGAGTCCTCCTATTCCTGGTGGGACGGTAAAGCATAGAATCTATTCTAGCGTTGCGCGCCAACATTGCTAGAAGAGGCGCCTTGAGCTGGGGCTAGGCGAGTCGCTGAAACTAGAGCACTAACAGTTAGAGTCTGGGTCTGAGGGCTATAGTCACGATGCCCTTGTCCATCCTATGGACAATCTCTAACTCTGTGACCCATGTCACCACACCGGAAATAACCCCTTTTCTCACCCCAACACTCACTCAAATGAGCCCTACCACACTTAGGACACAGGGGATGATTTGGTTTACTACCAGCATTGTAGTGGGACCTGGATGTATATGACTTAGTACCTTGCTCCTGCCTACCTCTAGGCACTAGAGTACTAACAGATGACGGTGCTGGCATAAACAAATGATCCTGATACTGAGGACGACTCCCTCCCTGCGATCTAGTCTGATCGTGTCCATGCTGTTCTGACCTAGCTCTCTTATTCCCTCTTACTCTATCTCTCTCCTTAATCTTTTCTGCCTCAATCTATTGGGCATGAGTCATCAGCCTAGAAAGATTCATCTCACTATTCAACATAGCAGAACTACACTCCTTAACCACATAACGAGACACTTCAGTCACAAACTTACTCATACTAGTCCGAATATCAGCCACTAAGTCAGGAGTATACTTGGCCAACTGATTGAACTTTAGACAGTACTCCGTAACAGTCATAGAGCCCTATCACAGGTTCATAAGCTCTTCCACCTTCGCCTCTCTTATCTCCAAAGGGAAAAACTTATTCAGGAATGCATCCTGGAACTCTTGAAAAGTTATAGGGACAGCTTCCTCACCTCCACCTTTCCTCAAAGAAACAACCCAGTCATAAGCAAGGTCTTTCAACCTATACGTAGCCAACTCCATACTATGTTGCTCAGATACATGCATCACCTGAGTAATCTTCCACAACTCCTCTAAAAACAACCATGGATCCTTATCAGACTTGGACCCATAAAATTTTGGCGGATTCATCTTTATGAAGTCATGGATCCTGGCAGCAGCTGAATCATCTCCCTGCTGCTATGGTGCCGGGGCCGGGTTGGCCTAAATATTTATAGTAATAGCTTAGGCCAGCGCCTGAAAGGCTGCCCAAAATTTAGCATGAGACACTCTTTCATTTAATGGGTCAACGGGTTGAGGTTGCTAACCATCATTATTTCTTCTTGCTCGACGTCGAGGTGTAATTTAGAAAGAGGAGAGCATGAATCAATAGCAGAGAGAGATACTTTAAACACGATAGACTACTGAAAGAAAGAATCAAACTTTTTCCTAAAATGTCTTGTAGCCTCTTGCTTATAGATATGGTGCGCTTTACACCGATGATCAAGACTCTACTTAACACGGTTTGTCAGACTCCCTAGAACACGTTAAAACCTTAGGCTCTGATACCAAGTTTGTAATACCCCAAAAAATATGTCCCAGAGCATCACACGGTGCTTGAGGCTACGAGTAGCCCCAAGATAACCCTTTGAGCCATTTTCATTCAGTTCAACACAAATCAACGGGGTTTCAATAAATAACCCTCAAATATCAACAGAGTAATCATTATCCAAAAATAAAAGACTTTCAAAAAGATAACAAAATATGACTTATTAGTCAACTCCCAACATCTGTACTAGACTGACAAGCCTTTAAGAAAATCAATAAATCTAGCGAGCCACTGAAACATGCCCCAACTGACTCATACTCAGTTATAAAATGTAAACAATACCATGAAACCAACATCAGACATCACGTCCTCAGAACATTAGGACTCACCACAATAAAGGATGTAGAATAGCATGCCAGAAGATTCACTATCAAACTTGGAACTGAGCACCCGAACCTACATTCTGAGAAAATGCAGCCTACATCTGAAGATGTGGGTTAATACCATGGAAAGGAATCGAGTATATGGGGGTGTATGCAGTAGTATAAACATTATCATCATAAATATTTATAAGAAATATGCATGATGTATGAAAGACTCACATAGCCCGAAGAAAATCATCATAATCATGAGAGGATGAAATAAGTACAATAACACATGTGAGTCATCATATAATTTGTCAATCACTTTCACTTCATCAAGAATATCAATTCTCATAATGTAAACATCATTTAAATCTTTTGAAAGAATAACTTTAATAATTCCACTTTAAAATAACTTCACTATTCACCATAGACAGAAGGAAACACACCTACACGGGGAGATCCTATAACCGACATAAACCATGTGAGCTACATGAAGTCCAACGTACAACCCACGTTGGGGAGAGCCGTCCTATCCTTTCCATCGAAATAGGACTATCGATATCAAATCCACACAAACTAGAGATCATTATATAAATCAGCCTCAGGCTCACTACTACGGGGGCATGTAGTTCTAGGGAAGTAAGGTCGCTTTATGCCTTCCACTATATGCTAAAGATTTCTCCCGGACTTAGCTCAAATCATTTCAAAGACAATCCACAACAAAACAATTTCAATAATATATAAATATACATCGGGAGCCATCATGCTTCCCATATATCAAAATAAACCACGTTGTGAATTTCTTTCACACTCGAGTTTAAAACAACTCTATTAAGACTAAAAGGTCAAATCATTCAAAATATCTCAAATATTGAACATCAACGTGCTTATAAAACACACTTTCTCAAAAAAACACAATTTTCAATGGGATTCATGACCCAAATATCAAAATCATGATAAATATTATTTAAGATTCATGCTTTATATCTCCATACATATAAATTCTTCTTTTAAAATCATAAACATCAAGATTTCATAATAAGAATCATAAGATATGGTTTCATGCTTCAAATTCGTAAAAATCAAATAAAAATCATTCCTTTGTAAAGAAAATTACTTTTGGGCACAACAACAAAAGAGAGTTCTTGTTGAAAAATCTCACAT
Source organism: Capsicum annuum (assembly GCF_002878395.1). NCBI lineage: Eukaryota > Viridiplantae > Streptophyta > Magnoliopsida > Solanales > Solanaceae > Capsicum > Capsicum annuum. Next base: position 148,235,140 of record NC_061120.1, on the reverse strand, counting down.
ACCTTGAATGATGAAATTTAGATCGATACTCATTTTTGAGATATTAATCGTGTCTTTGAATGATGGTTCTTAGAGTTCTTGAACTCGAAACTTGGAATCTTGAATAAATTTGCAAAATTAATGGTAAACTTTGGAGGTTCTTAAAGTTGGATGTAGGAGCATAGAGTTTTCTTTTTGATGGAATTTGATGAAATATAACATATAATGCTTCTAATAGGCTTTAATATGGGTTTGGACGGATTTTGGGTGAGCAGGAATGACCAAAACGCCCCTAAAAGTCAAAAAAATTCTCAAATCAGTCCTTTGATAGACTGTTTTGATAGTCTAAAGTAGATCAACCATAACGTTTTACTCTGATAATAAAATTGGCTGAAACCAATTTCATTAGAAAGAGGACTCTCATATCTTTCCATTGATATATAGTATCTCACCCAGATCATTGTGTACGAGGAGTTATGATCATTTGAAATTGACCCAAAAATTTACTTTTGATAGGCTGAAGTAGATCGACCATAAATTTTTCCTCCAATTGAAAAATTTGATGAAACTAATTTCATTGAAAAGAAGATTCGTAGAGGTTTTCGTTGATATATAGTATCTCACCCAGATCATTGTGTACGGGGAGTTATGATCATTTGAAATTGACCTAAAATTTCACTTTTGATAGGCTGAAGTAGATCGACCATAACTTTTTTATCCGATAGACAAATTGGATGAAACTAATTTAATTGGAAATACGACTCACAGAGCTTTCCGTTGATATATAGTAGATCACCCAGATCATTATGTACAAGGAGTTATGATTGTTTAAATTTTGAGGAAAAATACGCCAGTCCTCAGTACTTTTTCCTACACGTTTTACTGTTCACTACTATTCACGGTTCGTTCGGAATGTTCATAACTCATCACTCGGGTGTTCGTTTTGGATGATCCATATATCATTGGAAATATTATTCGATACTCTACTCAATGGTGGGTAATAATCTAAGACATTTTGCACGAAAAACTTATAATACATTCTAGAAGATAGAACCCAACATGTTTACGCACAAAAATTCAACAAAAAATTTACCGGGGTATTACAGTACCTCGAGATGTAACCTTAGAAACCTTAAATTAACCAACAAAAGAGTGACAATTCCTACCATACAAATCCTGGAAAAGGAGTTGTATCAATACTGGAACAATAATTAATATTTTAAGCAAACTCTGCCAAGGCTAGGTGTTGCTCACACTGACCACCAAAGTCCATCACACAAGCATAGAACATATCCTCAAAAACCTTAATATTCTACTTTGATGTGAACACTTAACCTCAATTTGAGATAATAGGCACTGGCATACTATATGTATTCACGATCTTACGAATATATATGGCCAACCTCTCTATGATGAAAGAAACCTTAATCAAAATGAAATGAGAAGATTTGGTCAATCAATCCACTATGTTCTAAATTTTATCAGAACCATGAGAAGTATGAGGAAACCCAGTTACAAAGTCCATAGTGAGTCTTCCCACTTCCACTCAGGAATGGGTAACCTCTGAAGTAATCACTCGAGACATAAATGTTCGTACTTTACCTGCTAGCAACAAAGGCAACATGCTATGAAATTTGAGACATCATTCCTCATACCACCTCACCAATAATGTTACCTCAAATAGAGATACATCTTAGTCACTACCAAATGGATGGAATACCTAGAACATTGAGTCTCCTCCAAAATCAATCTAATCCAATCGCCACTCTCGATACACAAAATTGGCCTCCAATCCTCAAAATACCGTCTGAATTAAGTGAGGCTTCCTTGGCCTCACCACCAAATACCTTATATCAAATCACCCTCAACCTAACATCGTTAAACTAATGAACCCAAATCTATTCCATCAAGGAAGACATAACATCAACATACCCAGGTGTCGAGATATCTAGTTTAACCATCTGGTTAGTGAAGGAACAAACCTCTTTGGAAAAAGGCTTCTCCTAGGTCAAAAGATATGACAAGATTCTTATGATTGTCAACTTCCAGCTCAAGCCATCCATAACCACATTAGCCTTGCCTTGATAATAATGAATAGTCAAATCCTAATTCTTAAGTAACTCAAGTGAATGATGCTGTTGCATATTAAGATATCTTTAGGTGAATAAATACTAAAGGTTGTTATGATCCAATAAAATCTAACATCGATCTCCATACAAGTAGTGTCTCCAACACATCAAAGAACAAATAATCACGCACAACTCCAAATCATAGGTAGGGTAATTCCCCTCATGGGGCTTCAACTGATGAGAAGAATAAGTAATAACCTTACCTTCCTGCGTCAACACAACAACTAACCCAATACTTGAAGCATCACAAAATCATTGAGAAAAGTCAAGATAGGAGCTGATGTTAACACATCCTTAAGCTTTTGAAATGTTAACTCATAACAATTAGACCACTAAAAAGAATTCTTATTTTGAGTCAACTTGGTTAATAGAGCTGCGATAGATGAAAAAACCTCAACAAAATATCGATAGTAACCTGCCAAGCTAATAAAACTCTAAATCTCAATGGGTGAAGTAGGCCTAGCACAATCATAAACTGTTGCAATCTTGGTTGGATCAATCATAATACCATCTTTAGTCACTATATTACCCTAGAAAGGGATTGACTCCAACGAAAACTCATACTAAAAGAACTTAGCTTACAACATCTCATCCCCAGTCTCTGAAGCACGATCCATAAATGCTCTTCATGATTGGCCTAACTTTTCGAATAAACCAAGATATCACATATAAATAAAATAATAAAGGAGCTGATATATGATCAAAATAACTAATTCATCAACTCCATGAATGTGGCTAGGGCATTGGACAAACCAAAGGACATGACCAAGAACTTATAATATCATATCGAGTCTAAAAAGATATAAAATCTATCTTCAAAATATTTAAAGATATAATCCTTTTTTGGTGATACCCAAATCTCAAATCAATCTCCAAAAATACAAAACCAACCTAAATCTAATCGACTAAATCATCAATACGAGGGAGAAGATATTTATTCTTAATGGTCACTTTGCTCACCGATTGATAATCAAATACATACATATGGACCAATCGTTCTTTTTCATTAAAAATATAGGCGTTCTCCAAGGTGATATACTAGGTCAAATAAAAATATTATCCAATAACTCCTACAAGTGATTCTTCAGTTTCTTCAACTCAATTAGGTCCATCCTGCAAGGAGGAATAGAAATAGGCTTGGGGCTCGACTAAGCATTAATGGAAAAGTCAATATCATGATCCAAATTCACACTAGGAAAATTTGTAGGGAAAACATCCATGAACTCACAAACAACACGAATTGAATCCAAAGAGGAAAGTGAAGCAACACTAGTAGCACGAATATTGCCAGTTAAGAAAAACATCCTCTTGACCAAACGACAAGCCTAAATATAAGATATAACTTTACTAGGAAACAAATAATGTGGAACAAGTAAATGACTCTTAACTAAAAGCTAGTTCGAATATAGCACTCTTGAGCAAGTCATCTCGAAGTCAACTAAGGCTCAACCAGAGTTAGAAACCCAAATGATCAAATGCAGACAAGAGCCTTACTAATAAACCAAGGATCAATAGTGCTTGTGTCTCAACCTAAACCTAAAATAGTTGATAAGGCCTTCAAAGATGAATCTTGGGTTAAGGCTATGAAAGAAGAGCTGGATTAGTTTGAAAGAAACTAAGTCTAGAATTGTAATACCCCGAAGTTTTCAAACCAATTTCGTGCAAAAATGTCTAGTATTATCTTTTAAATTAAATAATGTTTATTCTAGGGGGAATTCTTAAGATTTTCACTTTTTGTCTTGTGAAAATTCAATAAGCTATCCATCAATATAAAATTTTCCTAAATGTGATAAACGGGGGAGAAGTTATGACTATTTCAAGTTTCCATCATAAAACAACGCCATATTGGTCAGTGGCACACCGCACCACAAGCTAAAATGGCAATTGTCCATTTATAGTGTCTCAGCGCACGCTATTCCCCTATTTCCCAATTATTAAATTCCAATGACATGGCGCGGTAGCGTCGCATCACGCTAGGGGTCTTGTTTGGGAAATTTTTAAATTTTTTAATGATGCATCCAGGTTTAAAAGAGTTAATTTCCCACCCCTATTTAAGCCTTTAACATGTGATTCTTCTATTTGGAACCCAAAACATACTAGTTTATCTCAAGTTTCTCTCAAGAACGAGCTAGGGTTTCAATTGCAGATTCAATTTCAAGAAAATATTTCCTTCAATCTTCGCTAAAGCAAGAACTAAGGTATGCATTGTGTTGATTTATGGATTCCTTTCATCCATAAAGATCAATAATCATATTTTAAATTATTAATCATGATATTTATGTTGTGTGTTGGTTGTAACCATGTTTATCTTGTTATATGATTCCTAAGTTAGAATATTTATATATTTTTCATGAAACTACATTAGCTAGTGAGTAAAATCCATAAATTGAATTATTTATAATGTGTCAATTTGATGATTAGGTCTATTCCCTAAGGGTGCATGCAAGGTGTTTGATAAAATGCCTAGGAGGATAGAAATTATGCACTATAGTTAACATGTGATCCAAAATGACTTCCATGTCATTCTTATGCATTCGAATTGTTTGTTGGATTGCTCATGAGTTAGCCTTATGAAATTATGCCATGTATAAATGCTATCTTATTCACGTACCAAGCTATTATAATCAAATTCCCATGAAAATATCTTCAATTATTGTATTATGGATTGTTGATGTTGGTCATGTATTCAAGAATGTCATGCCTTGTTAGTTTCTTAAGATCGAATCCTAGGGCTACTTGTACCTGAAAAATATAGTTGGGTGCCTAGAATCAGTGTCATGTTTTCCAGATACTCTCAGTCAAGCCATGATCCATAGAATTCAGTCAGTCTCATGACTCAGGAAAACCCAGTAAACTCATAATTCAAGTAATATCAGAGATCTCAAAAATACAGTAACCTCAGTACTATACCATCAGTCAATGGAACTTAGTTAATTCAATTCAGTTCAATAATCCATGTTCAATGTCTATTCAGATGGGACTAGGAATTATCACTGAGTGAACCCAAGGATGGGAACATACACTGTCAGCTGAAGGTGTGATTCATAGATGTCATTCTTGCATTCCAAAACTATTTAGCTAGCATAGGTTGAGATATCAACACTGTCAGATGAGGGTTGATGAGGTTGATAAGCACTTTTAGATGAGGACCCCACTGTTCTCTTTTGGGGACACTTTCAGATGAGGGCCCCACTATTCTCTTTTGGGGACACTTTCAGATGAGGGTCACTCATAGTTTGTCCTTACCAGTGGCGCGGTATTGACACCCTTCCAATTGGGGTTACAGATTGGACCCCAACTCAGCTATAATATGTTATTTAGGGCATGTCGATTAGATAACTACATCCCACAGATTCAGTTACAAAATCAGGACTGTAAGATACAGTCATTTAGTATTAGTAATTGAACTCTGATATTTCTACAGAATTTAGGACTATCAGATACAGTCAACTCAGAACAGTACAAAACTCAGCTAGTTTCGTCAGATTCAGCACTGTTAGATACAGTCACTTATGTTATCAGTTATATCAGTCATAAAAACTCAGTTATCAGTCATGTTAGCTATCAGTAAATTCATGTTATCATGATCTCAGATATAGTTACTATGTATTCATGCATGTATTCTTACGTTCATATTAGTCAGTTAATCAGTATTCTTCATGCATATGAACCCCACACATTTAGCCTACCTCACATGTATACCAGTACATTCAAAGTACTAACGTATTTACGTTATGGTGTCTTATACCATAGGTTTCAAAGCATAAGCTCCAGGGCATTAGTAGATTCCAAATATCAGCAGTCAGTTAGCAGTGAGTCCTCATCCTTTGAGGAAATAATTATTTATTTATTATCTCATTAAGTTATTTATTAGTTGGAGTTAATTTGGGACATGTCCCATCCACTCCTTATTTAGATAGTTTAGTCAATTATTAGAGGCTTTCCAGACTATCATTGTTTAGACAATTTTGTTTTGGTTATTTATACCCCATCCAAGATATTATGTTCTATTGTGATTTATCGGTTTGGAACCTTATGGGCTTTCGATGTATGTTTTTGCATTTATTCATTATATTATGTAGTGTACAGGTATAAATATTAGTCATGGGTTAGCTTGTGGCCCTTTATGACCACCGTGTAGCATTTGGAGTACCATATTTTGGGCATTACAAACTTGGTATTAGAGCCTAAGGTTCAATAGAGTCCTAGAAAGCCTGAAAATCGTATCTAGTAGAGTCTAGTGCATGGGTGTGTTGTGCGCCACATTTATGTACAGGAGGCTATAAAGTGTTTTAGGAACAGTTTTCCTTCTTTGAATATTTATGTTGTGCCAGTGAGCATTATCTCCAGTAAATCTTATATTCTGATCTAATTCATTTCTTCATTTCTTCTACAGAGTAAGCCTCCCAAAAAAAGAAACGGGGATCAGTCAGAACCACAGCCTAAAGATCCTTTGGGTGAACATGTTTCTCATGTAGATTTTAGAGCTATATTCACTACTCTTTCTCAATTAGTTACTGCTCAGAATGAATGAACAACTGTCGTTCTGGCCAACCCAGTGGCCAATTTAGCTGCAACCAAGATTTGGAACTTCACCCAAATGAATCCTCCATCCTTTCTTGGGTCTAAGTCAAATGAGGACCCTTAGGAATTTATCTATCAACTTCAGAACATTACCGAAATCATGGGGTTAATTTTAGTGATAGTGCTAATTTAGTTGCATATCAGTTGTAGGATGTTGCTTACACTTTGTTTAAGCAGTGAAAGTCAGAAAGGCCAGATAATGCAGGGCCTAGTGAGTAGGAGTAGTTTGTCACTGCATTCTTAAATAGATTCTTTCCCCAAGAGATGAGTGAGGCTAAGGTGTTAGAATTTATCAACCTCAGAAAGGGCAACATAAGGGTGAAAGAGTATTCTCTTAAGTTTACTCAATTAGCCAGATATGCCCCTCATGAGGTTGCAGACAGCAAGGCCAAGATGAGAAGTTTGTTTCAGGGGTAAACGCTAGTGTGGTCAATAAGTGTAGGCCTGCAATGTTGAATAGTGACATGACTTTAGCTAGGATTATGACTCATACTCAACAGATAAAAGATTAAAAGATTAATATGAGAGAGAATCTGACTAAGAGAGCAAAGACAGGTAGTTTTAACTTTGGTCAGCCCAAATCAGAAGAAGGAAACTGTTCTCAGTTTCGTCTTAGGTCATCAGTTCCAGCTCCTTCTTCAGCCAGTGATTTATCTCCTAAGTTCAGGGATGGTAACAAAGATAGGGCACCAGACTCTAAGTCTCATGTCAATGTCAGCAATTCCCTAACTAATCCCCTTTGTTAGACTTGTGGTAAGAATTATAAGGGTGTTTGCAGAGCTGGTAGTGATGTCTGTTTTGGCTGTGAAAAGCTAGGCCATAGAGTCAGAGATTGTCCCCAGTCAAGTTATCAGGGTCAGCATAATCATTCCTCAGCTCAGTGCAGTCTCCCAACTCAGCAGGGTGCCACTTCCAGTATTACTAGTGGGCAATACCCAAATAGACTTTATGCTCTCCAATCCCAGCAAGATCAGGAAAATTCTCCTAATATGGTTACTGGTATGTTATAGATCTTTCATGTGCATATTAATGCCTTTCTAGATCCAGGAGATTCCTTGTCTTTTGTTACTCTATATATAGCAGTTAATTTTAGAGTTAGTCCCAAAATTTTAGCAGAGCGCGTCTCAGTTTCCGCCGCAGTGGGTAAATCCATTATAGCTCGGCGGGTATACAGGAACTTCCCTATTATGATATTTCAGAAAGTCACTTCAGCTGACTTAGTTAAATTAGAGATGACTAATTTTAATGTCATTCTCAGCATGGATTGGCTTTATTCCTGTTATGCCACAATTGACTACAGAAATAGAATAGTCCAGTTTTATTTTCCTAATGAACTCGTCCTAGATTTGAAGGGTAGTATATCCGCTTTCAGAGGTCAGCTTATTTCCTACCTTCAGGCATAGAAAATAATATCTAAAAGATGTGTCTATCATCTTGTTCGAGTTAAGAACACTAGTTCTGAAACTCCCAGTCTTGATTTAGTACCAGTCATGAATGAATATTCAGATGTCTTTCCCAAAGATCTTCCAGGGATTCCTCCAAAAAGGGAAATAGATTTCGGCATCGATCTACTTCCAGATACTCAGCCTATATCTTTTACACCATACAGAATGGCATTAGTAGAACTTAGAGAACTAAAAGAACAATTAAAGGATCTCCTAGATAAGGGATTCATCAGGTTCAGCATGTCCCTGTGGGGTGCACCAGTCTTATTCATGCAAAAGAAAGACGGTTCTCTGAGAATGTGCATAGACTAGTATTAAATCAATAACATCACTATCAAGAACAAGTATCCTCTCCCCAGAATTAATGACTTGTTAGACCAACTTAAAGGTTCCAGTTATTTCTCTAAGATAAACCTTAAATTAGGCTATCATTAGCTCAGAGTCAAAGAGTGTGACATCCCAAAGATAGGCTTTTGTAATCAGTATGGTCAATTCAAATTCTTAGTCATGTCCTTTGGTCTTACGAATGCCCCTGCAGCTTTTATTGACTTGATAAACCGTGTGTTCAAGTAGTACTTGGACATGTTTGTCATAGTCTTCATAGATGTTATTTGGGTCTATTCCCATAGTAAACGTGATTATGCAGACCATCTCAAAATTGTTCTTCAGACTCTAAAAAATCATAGTTGTTCACCAAATTCAGTAAGTGCGGATTTTGGCTAAGGTCAATAGCATTTCTTGGTCATACTATTTCCGGTGATGGAATTAGAGTAGATCCTTAAAAGACCAAATCGGTAAGAAACTGGCTTAAACCTGTTTCTCCATCAGATATCAGGAGTTTCTTGGGTTTGACTAGCTATTATAGGTTGTTTATTGGGGGATTTTCCTATATTGTATCTCCTATATCCAGATTGACTCAGAATAAAGTCAAGTATTAGTGCTCCGATCCTTATGAGAAGAGTTTTCAGGAATTAAAGACTCGACTCACCTAAGCTCCAATCTTAGCTCTTCTAGATAGTCTAGATGGGTTCATTGTGTATTGTGATGCATCTAGAGTAGGTTTGGGTTTTGTCCTCATACAGTATGGTAGGTATGCCTCCGGATAGCTTAAACCACATGAGAAGAATTGTCCTACTCATGATCTTGAGTTAGCAGTAAGAGTATTTGGCTTAAAGATTTGGAGACATTATCTATACGGAGTTCATGTAGATGTGTTCACAAATCATAAGAGTCTTCAGTATGTATTTTCTCAGAAAGATCTCAATCTTTGTTAGATAAGGTGGTTAGAGCTCTTGAAAGATTATGACATGAGTGCCCTTTATCATCCGGGCAAGGCCAAAGTAGTGGCCAAAGCTCTCAGTAGACTGTCTATGGGTAGCGTTGCTTATGTTGTAGACAGTAAGAAAAAGTTTTCTCAAGAAATCCATCAGCTTGCAAGACTAGGCATTCACTTAGGCTATATAGAGGAGGGTGATATATAGATTTAGAGTAGTTTAGAATCATCTCTAGTTTCCGAGGTAAAATAAATGCAAGATAGAGATCCCAGGCTAGTCAAGTTGAAATAGTCAATCAAGGATCAAAAAGAAAAGGTTTTATTCCAAAGGGGAGATGGTGTTTTGTGTTTTCAGGGTCGTCTATGTGTTTCAGGTGTACATGACTTAAGGCAGTGAATTCTTGAAGAAGCGCATAGTGAACACTACTCTATTCATCTAGGGGAAACATAGATTTACGAAGACTTTCGGCGATCTATTGGTGGAGTGGGATGAAGAGACATATTGCCCAGTTTATGGCTAAGTGTTGTACATGTCAGCAAGTTAAGATAGAGCATCAGAAGCCTAGTCATTCCATGCAAGAGTTCAGTATTCCTACTTGGAAGTGGGAAGAAGTGAACATGGACTTCGTGATGGGTTTGCCTCATACCCGTCATCATTATGATTTAGTTTGTGTCATTGTAGAGAAGATGACCAAATCAGCTTTTTTCCTTTCAGTGCATACCTCTTATTCAACCGAGGATTATGCCAAACTCTACATCAGAGTGTTGGTCAGATTGTATGGTGTTTTGTTATCTATTATCTCAGACAGAGGTACCCAGTTCAGCTATTAGTTCTAGAAAGTGTTCCAAAAGGGTCTTGGAACCCAAATATATCTCAATACCGCCTTTCATCCACAGATAGATGGTCAAGAAGAAAGGACCATTCAGATTCTAAAAGATATACTATGAGCATGTGCAATTGATTTCAAGGGTAGTTGGGATGACCACTTGCCTTTGATTGAGTTTGTATACAATAATAGCTATCATTCAGTATTAAGATGCTCCATTCAAAGCTCTATACGGTAGGAGATACATATATCCAGTCGGTTGGTTCAAAGTTAGTAAGGCCTTTGTCAGAGGGCCTGACTTAGAATTCGATGCCTTAGAAAAAGTCCAGTTGATCAGAGAAAGACTCCAGGCTGCTTAGAACTGACAGAAGTCTTATGCAGATGTTCACAAAAAGGATCTTGAGTCTGATATTGATGACTATGTCTATCTAAAGATCTCCTCCATGAAGGGAGTGAAGAGATTTAGAAAGAAAGAAAAGCTCAGTCCCCGATATGTCGGTCCTTTCAAGATTCTCAGTTGATTCAGAAAAGTACTTTATGAGCTTGAGTTTCCTTCATATATAGCCTCAGTTCATCCAGTCTTCTATGTTTATTTGCTCAAGAAGTGCATAGATGACCCAGCAGTTGTAGTCCCTATTCAGAGCATAGATGTTCAGAATAACCTTTTTTACGAAGAGATTCCAGTCGAAATTCTAGGCTATCAGACTTGTAGACTGAGGAACAAAGAAGTCCCTCTAGTCAAAGTTTTTTAGCAAAATCAGTCTGTTCAGGGAATTACCTGGGAATCAGAAGCAGACATGTGTACCAAGTACCTAACCTCTTCTCTGCCAACTCAGATCTAGCTCAAGCTAACAGTTCTCTTTAAGCTTTTCAATTTTCATATAAAGATTTCTGTTTATGACTTGGTCTCAGTCTCATGTTCAGAATTCCATTTTTGTAAACTTTGTACTAAGTACCATTGCATATACAATTATATGTTCATGCATCAAATTAGTTATGTGTTCATGCATCAGACATGCATTCTCCATGTGAGAAGACTCAATTCTTAGAAATCTCAATCATGTAATTAGTTCCGTTATGTATTCATGCATCAGATATGTATGATCATCTTATCAGTACTCTCGGTCATGCATTCATGTATCAGCTCAGTCATAAAATCATGCATTAGATATGTATGCTCCATACAAATCTTGAAAATATTAGTTATGCACGAAACTCAGCTAGATCCATCAGATTCAGGACTGTCAGATACAGTCACTCATGTTATCAGTTATATCAGTCATCAGAACTCAGTTATCAGTCATGTTAGCTATCATTAAATTCATGTTGTCACGATATCAAATATAGTTACTATGTATTCATGCATGTATTCTCACATTTATATTAGTCAGTTAGGCAGTATTGTTCATGTATATGAACCCCACACATTGGACCTACCTCACATGTATACTAGTAAATTCAAAGTACTGATGCATTTATGCTATGGTTTCTTATGCCATAAGTTTCAAAGCACGAGCTCCAGGGCATCAGTAGATTCCAGATATCAGAAGCCAGTTAGCAGTGAGTCCTCCTCCTTAGAGGACATGATTATTTCTTTATTATCTCATTTAAGTAATTTATTAGTTAGAGTTAGTTGGGAACATATCCCATCAACTCTTTATTAAGATAGTTCAATCAGTTAGAGGATTTCCAGACTATCATTGTTCAGACTATCATGTTTTGATAGTTTTGTTTTAGGTATTTATACCCCATCCCAGATATTATGTTTTATGGTGATTCATCAATTTTGAACCTTATGTCCTTTCGATGCATGTTTCCGTATTTATTTATTATATTATGCAGTGTTTAGGTACAGATATCATTCATGGGTTAGCTTTTAGTCCTTCGGGGTCATGAGCACCATGTAGCATTCCGGGTACCAGATTCGATGTGTTACAAGAATCTAGTTGAAATAACAAAAAGTTGCTCAGTTGTTGGAATCATATGGGTCTATATAAATAAAGTGAATGAAAAAGGTAAGGTTATCATAAATAAGGCTAGACTAGTCTCCCAAGGCTACTCCCAACAGAAAGGTATTGACTACAGAGACACCTTTGCCCTCGTGACAAGCTTGGAACCGATTCAGATTTATTTAACATCTTCTACTTTTAAACATTTTAAGTTATATCAAATGAATGTTAAAAGTGCTTTTCTAAATGGTTTTATTAATGAAGAGGTACTTTTAAACAACCTCATATTTTTGAAGATCCTTCATATCCAAATCACCTTTCTAAACTCTCAAAAGCACTCTATGGTTTCAAACAAGCTCCAAAAGCTTGGTATGAGAGATTGTACACTTTTTGTTAAATTATAACTTTTAGAGAGGCAAAATAGATACTACTCTTTTCATTTAAAAATTATAATCTAGCTTGCTTATTGTACAAATATATATATATATATGAATGATATTATTTTGGTTATCCTAACATCTCCTTGTGTGAGAATTTTTCAAATATATGAAATGAGAATTTGAAATAAGGCTCATTGGGGAACTCATATTCATTCTGGGATTACAAATAAAGTAAACTCCCAATGGAACCCTTATCAATATCACATTGAACCCTTAATCTACTCCTTAAAAAATTCATCAATGTTTCTATAGTTTCTCAAATTACCATTATAATTAATTATTTTCCACTATGAATTATTGTGTTCCTCATCTTTCGTATGAACCATAGAATTAAAATGGTCACTACGTGAAACACCACTTTAATTATAATGTTATCATTAACAAACCACCATTTTATAATGGTTTGCTTAAGATTGGACAAAAGACTGAAACCTGTAGCTCTAGAAAAGTATTTCCAAGTAGCTTTAGCAATGTCCCCTTGTATAAATAGATGATGAATAGTTTTAGCTTCTTCATCTTCACGATACCTACAAAATGGTGAAACACTAGTATTCCATGCATGCATTTTTTGTGACACTAGTAATTTACACTTCCAGATTCTCCAGGTTAGGAAAGAGAATTTGAAAGGTAAATCTTTATGCCATAATGCTTATGTCACAACAGTTCCCAAGCACTCTTCACACTAACGTTTACAGTACTTGTATGACTACGTTGAGGTATTTCCCCTTGATTAATATGTCTACATTGACTCATGTTGTTCCTGATATGTTCTACTACATACTTTGGAACATGATCCCCCATATTTTAAAAATTCCACCAATCATATGTAACAAAATGAGCCACATCTTTCATTGAATGACAAGTATGCACTTCTGATTGATGTTTAAAAAATTGACCTAAATTATTCGAATTTTCAAACCAAATATCGAAAGGTCCACCTTTTGCTTCCCACCATATAGCCTGCTAAAGTTTATCTCTATTAACCAATATATGTTTCCAAATTTGTTATCGTCCTTTCTATTCAAACAATGTTACAATATTCTTTATATAATATTTGTTCCAATATTAGCTCGAACACATTTTGTTTTGAGTTCTGAATCTCTACAAAAGGTTTGAATATAAAGCTTGAGATACTTCAAGAATATATGAGAAAAAAAGACCGACCTTCTTCATGCTTTAGAAGGCATATTTTGTTAATGACCTAATTTGTGAAGTTTTTTATCTTGATGTAATTTGACCATTTTTATCTTTGTTTATAGTTGATACATGTTGACTTTGGGGTGTGGGTATGGTTGGTATAGTTTCCAATGCCTTCAGGAGGGTTTGGATGAGTTTGAGGTGTTTCGGACCTTTAAAAGTATCATAGTTGACCTTGGTTAACATTTGATGGTTTGAGAGTCGGATGCCACCTTGAACAGTTTTATTAGATTTGGAATGTCAAATTTGGGCTAATAGTGGGGTTAGTCTGGGTTCAAATTCTTTATTTTGTATTTCAATCCTCCATTTGTGAAACTAGTGAAATGTGTCGTACAAGAATACCAAGGATTAATTTGTTGAACATGATTTGTTTTTGAAAATCTGACATCACAATTGAGTCCAAAACATTGAAATTATATTGAAGGCATATACTGTGTATTTATGTGGGGTCTGGATCAAATATCGAGGGTCAATTCCTAGCATTTTTTGCTTGTACCAAAATCAGTACTTGTCGATATCTTGTGCAATCGCTTAATCAATCAAGGTTTACTTAAGCAATAGTGACTTTAGTGCCTTGGTACCACTTTAGCAGTAGCCTCTTAAGCGACAACCATTGTATATAAGCCCCGTTTTGTGATTCTCCATCATTTTTGGATTTTGAGATTTCAGTTTGGGAATGTTTCATAATGTTCATTGCAATTCGAGCTTGGGTAAGATCCAAAACCTTGCTTCCTCTAATTTTCTTGAATTTTATAATAAAAACACTTTAATATTGGTTTTAACAAAGAAATTTGAGGATTTTTCTAGAAAAGCTTAACAATTGGGTTTTCTTCTATTTTAACCTCTTTTTTAACTTGTTTTCATATGAGTTTTCAACTGTAGATTTCATTAAACTTAGGTTTATAAAATAAAATTATTGTTTTACCTCCTTTATTTTTTAACTCATTTTTCAAACTCATTTTGGATCTAGCTCAAATATGGCCAATATGGGTATCATTAGCATTACGAGTTGACGCAATATTTGAATGATGTAGTTAATTTCATGAATGTTTGAAAGGGTAAGGCCTCATGTTGAAGGACTTTAGGCTTGGATTTCATCAGTTTGAGGTAGGTTATAGAAGTCGCCTAAAACTACTCCTCAATAGAAGTATACAATGGCTTACGTCAAAATATAGTAACCCAACTGGGTTGGGGTCAAATCCACAGGGAATAAGGCAGAACTATCTCTCAAACTTGTTGAAAAAGTCAGGCAATGCAGAACAATAAATGGGGTGTTGTTTTGAAAAGTACAAAGTAACAACACTCGAATACTTTTGGTTGTAAAAAATCTAAAACAAACACTAGGATTATGTTCCCCTTACTTCCTAACTCTGGAGATTTATCATACTCTGATGAACAAACCCAATATCTTGCATATAGAATTTGATTAGTTATGTATCATTAACTATCTTGTGAATGCCTTTAGTGAATTTTACCCTTTATCTTTTGAGTCTCAAAGTGTTTCCGTACTAATACTTTATCTGAGATCCTAGATTAACTTTTACCTTTTGAGTCTCAAGATAATTAGATGAGATGGTGGAATTATAAGATGGAGGTGAATCTCAAACTACTATCGTGATTGGGTTTTTGTAATTCCTGTTAGCCTGCTAAGTCTATGTTTTAATAATGACAAACTAACAAGTGTAGCTTTGCAGGACACTAAAAACTATTAATATTGGAATGACAAAGGAAGAAGGCCCAAGAGTAGAAGGACATTAGGAATGGAAGAACATGCATGGTATCCAAGTACCATCAATCACAATAAGAACAAATGTAAGGAAAATCTCAGACCCTAATGTTACAAAAAATCAAATCAAGATCTTGACAAATAAAAGAGTACCTCGCCGAAGATATGGAGGATCATAACATTCAAATAGTTTGGCAAATAGATCAACCAAACATCATAAAAATGGAAGATGTATCACAATCCCTAAATCATGATAGACCAATTCAATCGATAAGACAAGGTCATGAGCACATTTGGAAACACATTAATCTCAACAAAACCAAAAAGAAAAGTAGATCATGGACATATTTTATATGGATGTGATCAAAATCTATATATGGACATATCATACGGCTAATTCCTCAATCAAAGAATCAATTTACATCCTTGATTGAGAAGAAATATCTTGGGATTCCTTATGAAGAGTAGCAACCAAAGACTATAAAATATGAAGAATGAAGACAAACACTTTTTTACACAACTTTAAGGAGAAAACTCAATGTGCTTTATTCTTAGTCTTACAAGGCTCTGTAACTTTTAGTTTACAGTTGTTATATAAAGAGTAGGATCGATTCAACTTTGTTACGTAAACTGAAGTTGTGTCACAAGATATTAAGAGCAAAATATGTCTTCACAACTTATTTCCTATCATTGTTACTCGTACCAAACATTCAACGATGTAAGAAAACTTTGAAACCCAAGGAAACTGGAAGTAGGCACCACATTATAGTTCCAAACCAGGATAAATCCTTATGTTATTACTTTATGTTCTATTATTTTCGTGCCTAATGGTTTCAAAACTAATATTTTTGTAAAGTACATTAATCTAAAGGCGAGTCGACTGTGAGAAGTCAGTAGTTGACTCACAGAATAAAAATTTCAATTTCCCCTTACTTGAATTTCAATTGATATCAGAATAGGTCTCACCAACTGCATTGCTTAACCACAAGTGAGCAAATATCAGATAGCCTAGTGTCAAATTCTCAGTGCTCTTCTTCAGGTTGCCACTCCTCCACAAGACCACCATACTTTAATGGACAACATTACTCTTACTAGAAGAACAGGTTTAGAATCTTTGTCTAGTCAAATGACTTCCAAGTCTAGGTTGTCATCAATAAAGGTCCCAAGCTAATTTCAGGACTAAAGAAAAAGTAAAAGGACAAGGATAAAGAATCCAGGAACATTGATAATAAAGACCTTGAAAGTTTTAAGGTTACCAAAGTACAACAAGAGGTAATTCAAACTAATGCAAGTGCTATAAGTTTTCTTTTCAGTGCAGTTAAAGGGGAAGAATACGACAAGATATCAACTGGTGAAATTGCAAAAGAAATGTGGGACAAATTTGAGATAACCTATGAAGGAACCTCCAAGGTTAAAAAGTCAAAGATTGTTCCTCTGGTAAATGAATATGAATTTTTCAAAATAGAAGAAAATGAGGACATTAAAACAATGCTTTCCATATTTAGTAAAATCATCTGCGAACTAAAATCACTGGGGATTATCTATCCACATAGCGTGCAAGTACAGAAGCTTGTCTGAAGTCTCCCAAAGACTTGGGAAACCAAGGCTGCCATTCTGGAATATGAAGATCATCACAACATGACATATGAAGAACTATGAGATAACCTTATTGGATATGAGAAAAATTATATCAATAGGTTTAACAAGGATGAAAAGAAGAAATCAGTAGCCTTTAGTACTGATCCAATCAAAGAGGAGGATATTCTTGAAGGCGCCACTAGCGAAGGAGTGACCCTCATCAACCATGGGGTAAGGAAGATAATGAAACAGAGACAGCAAATATCCCAAGGAGGCAAAAATAATGACTCCACTAGAAATGTAATCTTTGTTACTACTATAGAAGGAGTAGTCATTTCAAACAAAACTGTCCAGAATTTATACGACGATCATCAAGAAAGAATAAAAACTTCATATCCTAGAGTGATGAAGATGGAACTGAAGAAGAAGTAGAGGCTGCCAATATGTGCTTTATGGAAACATGAGAACCTAGCGAGGTGACACAACAAGACTGTCATTATTGTAACACTCCTGAATATAATTTGGATATGATAAACAATGAGCTCCAAAAAATAGTAGATGAGTATAATAAGCTCATTAAAGAGAAGAAAAGTTGTGAAGCATGATTTAAACAAAAACTTGAGAAGGAACAGTGAAACTGGTAAATAGAAATCAAAGTATGTCAAATTAAAATTGACTTACTTCATGAAGAACTTGGTGATGCAAGAATAAACTTGAACAATTTTAAGAAATACCCAAGCCATAGTTTCGTAGGACCAAACTCCTTCAAAGAATATCCAAGTTACTAATCAGGATCATTTAAATCTGCTAAAACTTTCTTTTTTTTTGTGAAGACCCATCTTCTTTAATTGTGGATAGAGAGGGAACAAACTCTACATCTGGAGGTATATGCATAAAGTTTGTGGATTTGGAACCCCAAAGAAAGCATATCTAACCCACAAGGACCCAAGACTACTTAGGTACCTAAATGAAATTAATTTTTTTATTTTATAGAAATAGGTACAGAAGAGATAAAAAAAGAGACTGTGGGTCATTGACGACAAATTTTCAAGACACATGACCGAAAATAAAGAGAAATTTTCTTCCATAAAGAAACTACAAAGAGGATCAATCAAATTCGATAACAATGCAAGAAGCAATATCATTAGAGTCGGATTAGTGAGACTCAGCTCATCATGTGAATTCACTAAAGTATACCTAGTAGATGGTATAAAAAACAGTCTGCTTAGCATCAGTCAACTATGTGACGCCAGATTTGTAGTCCTCTTCAAGGCTGAAAATTGCTCTATCAAATATGACACAAGGGATATCTATCTTATTGGTGAACATGTGTATAACATTTATGTTTCAAATAGTCCTGATTTTGCTACCTTAACCTGCCTCATTATCCAAAGAAATGATACTTGGTTATGGAAAAGGAAGCTTAGGCATGCTAGTATAGATATCATTGAGAAATTTTCTAGACTTGAATTAGTGAATGATCTGCCAAAACTTAAGTTTGAAAAGGATCATATTTGTGAGGCCTATCGATTGGGTAAATAGAGTTGAACATCATTCAAAGTAAAAGACAATGTCTCTACCGCCAGGCCTCTTTAAATGATCAACATGGATCTGTTTAGCCCCACCATGACCACAAGTATTGGTGGTAAGAGTTATGTTTTTTTCTATAGTTGATGATTACTCATGATTTACTTGGGTTATATTTGTTTCATATAAACATGAGGCTTTCACAAACTTTGAGATTTTTTATAGAAAAGTACAGAGAGAAGCTAGATACCTTATCACTTACATCCATTATGATCATAGATGAATCTAACCAGCTCCCTACGAGTTTGAGTATTGATGAAGAACAAGTAAGTAATATACAGACTAGATAAAATCACAACACAATCTCATAACATTCATGGGACAAGTCGACTACACCCCCTATAAAGTCGACTCCTATAGTAGAAACAGTGAAATCAAATGTTGTAAGAGAGTGGAATTATGATATTTGCCATCCAAATGAACTCATCATCAAAAATCTAGAAGATAGAGTATAAACTAGAGAGTCATTAGGGAGACAAGAATTAGTTACCCTTGTGTCCCAAATCAAACAAAATCAAACTGGTGAAGCTCTCAGTGTGAATCATGGGTTGAAGTTATAAAGAAGGAACTGGACTAATTTGAATGAAATCAAGTTTGGACTATAGTTGAAAGAACAAGAAACTGCTTAGTAATTAAAACCAGATGTGTCTATAGAAATAAATTAGATGAAGAAGGTAAAGTCATCAGAAATAAAGCCAGACTTATAGCTCAAGGCTACTCTCAGCAGAAAGGTATTAATTATGACCAGCCCTTTACCCTAGTGGAAAGGTTAGAGTCAATACGAATTTTATTAGCTTTTCCTGCATTAAAATATTTTAATTTGTCTCAACTGGACTTAAATACTTCTTGTTAAATGACTTTATTCATGAGGAAGCTTTTGTAAAACAACCCCTCGAATTCTAATAAACTTTATTTTTGAATCAAGTTTTCAAATTATAAAAAGAATTCAACGGCCTCACACAAGTTTCAAAATCTTGGTATGAGAGATTGATTACTTTTCTAATAGATAATGATTTTCAATGGGGTAAAATTGACACAACCTTGTTCGTTCAAAATCTTGATTCAAATCTTCTCCTTGTGCAAATTTATATTGATGATATTGTTTTTGGCAGTTCTAACATCTCTTTGTGCAAGAATTTTTCTAATTTGTTGAAAGAAGAATTCGAAATGAGTCTTATGGGTGAGCTCACATATTTTTCTTGGATTACAAATCAAACAAACTCCTACAGGCACCTTCATCAATCAAGTAAAATACACAAAAAAACTCATCAAAAAGTTCAATATGGAAAAAGAAAAGACCTATGTCACCCATGAGTCCATCCACAAGCATTGATTTAGACTTATCTGGAAAAGACATTGATGAAAAGATGTATCGAGGGATAATCAGATCTCTACTCTACGTGATTGCAAGTCGAGCAGACATTATGTTCAGTGTGGGTAAATGTGCTAGATTCTAGTCTACTACCAAGGAGTTTCATCTCACTACTATCAAACAAGCCATTCGATATCTAGTAAGAACTTAAGACTTTGGTCTGTGGTATCCTTGCTCCTTATACTTTGATTTAATTAATTACTCAGATGTTGATTTTGCCAAAGACAAAAATGATAGGAAGAGCACTAGTGGAACATGTCAAATTCTTGATAATTCCCTTATCTTGTGGCGTAGAAAGAAACAGCAATTTTTTTGCTCTATCAACCACTGAAGTTGAATACATACCTGTCTGAAGCTGTGGTACTCAAATGTTATGGATTATGCATCAGGTTCTTGACTTTGACTTATCTTTTGAATTTGTTCCTATTTTGTGTGATAACACTAGTTCCATTAGCTTATATAAGTATACTATGCATCACTCTAGGTCTAAACATATTGATATCAAATATTATATTATTTGAGATCATGTAGAGAATGGTGATTTTTCTCCAAAATTCGTTGACTCTGAGAACTAACTAGCAAATATTTTTACAAAACATCTGCTAGAAGAAAGATTTTTCTTTCTTTGAAAAAGTCTTGGTATTGTTAGAATTAATGATCTTTAAGCCTTTTTAAAAATTTATCGCAATTTTTACTACATAAAAATCATGCATTCGTCTGTCATTGCTTCATTTCTTTTTCTCTCTACTAGTGAATTTCTTTGTGTGCATATTCCCTACATATTATTTCTTTTCTATTACGTAAAAGGGGGAGAGATACCAACATTAAAGTAGCCTACCAGTCAGGGGAAGCAAAGCATAATTTTTCATATCAGCTAATACTTATACAAGTCAATGGGAGCAAGCTGACAAACAGGGATGTCAACTGATGTTTACTCTTGTTGTCATAATAAAAAAGGTAGAGATTATTAGCCTCCTAAGTATACTTTTTAACAATGACAAATTGAAAAGTGTATTTTTGTAGGACACTACAGACTGCTAATATTGGAAGGACAAAGGAAGCCGACTCTAGGAATAGAAGGACATCAGGAATGGAAGAACATCCATGGTATCCTTGTACCATCAATCACAATAAGAACAAATGGAAGAAAAATCTCACCCCATAATGTTATATAAAATCAAATCAAGATCTTTGAAGATAAAAGAGTATCTCACCAAAGATATGAAGGAACACGACATTCAAACAGTATGGCAAGCAGATCAATCAAATATCATAGAAATGGAAGAAGGATAACAATCCCAAAATCATGGCAAACCAAATCAATAAAGGAAAAAATATCACGAGCATATTTGGAAAGGCATCAATCTCTACAAAATGAAAAAGAAAAGTAGATCACAGACATATTTGATATGGACGTGACTTAAAGCCATATATGGACATATCATATGGATAAATTCCTCAATTAAGGAAGCAATTTACATCCTTGATTGAGAAGAAATATCTTGAGTTTTCTGATGAAGAGTAGAAGCCAAAGACTATAAAATATAAAGAATGAAGACAGTCATTTTTTTATGCAACTTCAAGGAGAAAAGTCAAAGTGCCTCATTCTTAGTGTTACAAGGCTCTGTAACTTTTAGTTAATAATATTTTTATAAAGAGTTGGATAGTGTCAACTTTGTAACATCAACTGAAGTCATGTCACAAGATCTAAAGAGCTAAATAAGTCTTCAGAACTTGTATACTATCATTGTACTAGTACCAAACATTCAATGATCTAAGGAAACTTTTAAACCTTGGGGGACTGAATGTTGGCACCACATTGGTGTTATGAACCAGGATAAATCTCTATGTTATTACTTTATGTTTTGTTAGTTACGTGCTTAATTATTTCAAATCTAATCTATTTTGAGAGTGCACTAATCTGCAGGCTAGTTGACTTTGAGGAGTCAGTAGTCGACAAACAAAAGAAAAAAGTTTAATTCACCCCCACCCCCACCCTCTTGAATTTTAATCCCTACTTTTTTTTAAAGTAAGTAGTGAATGTAGGAGGGTTCCTAACATTTGGAATCATTAAGAAAACAATTAAAGCATAAGTGAAACAATCCCTTACTTCATAAACCAAGAATATTGGTTAGGAACATTGTTGTATCCCCTTACATTGTTATTCAGGCAGGGTTCCCATAACCCTACCTAACGGATTTAGCCGCTCAAAGTTGTGAAACAATCCATGGAATTCATAAGTGAAAGCATAGAATAAATCTCACAATAATATATGAAGAAAATCCAATGTCTCAAATCAATAAATCAACCAAAAACTAAGAACACAAGAATCCCAAGATCAAAAGAAAATCTCAGAATCAAAGCATATGTTTTTGAATAGTATGAGTGCATAAACTAACTAAAAAATGTCAAAAGAGTATTTATAGATTACATGAAAACCCTAGAAAATCTTCCCAAAATAAAAGAGGAAAACTAAAGACCGTGGCCACCTACGATGGCACTTACGGGCCGTAGGTGGAACCTACAGTTAGTAGGTCATCCCACATCCATTACAAGGACTTCCAAAACTTCCATAGGATCTTTGAAATCTGAACTTTTGGTACTTATTCTAGATCCTATAGGACGTAGGTGGCTCATCTTAGGTAGCTAGGCCAAAATTTCAACTTCTGGATCTCTAAAACTAAACTCTTTGATACTTGTTCTGTCACCTATGCCATGTACGTTTTACCTACAGGCCGTAGGTGCCACGTAGGTGGTCCAAAACTTTTGTTTTCACTTTTTTCCACTTGTTTAGCTCCCAAAACCTGGTTTCCTGTAAAACACAACACAAAACACATTATATCTAACAAAACAACCTAAGTAACTGTATATTTTTGTAGTTTTAAACATGAAAAGTGTTGTGAAACCATATCACATCAACACCCACAATTTAGAATGTTTGCATATCATCAGGCAACCAAAATACAATAAACAAAACAATGACACTTAACTAGGAATAACATAAGATACCTATGGTAGTCAATAGTCAAATTTAGCTCAAAAACAATACCTCCTCTAATTTCAACACTTCAAAACCAATTATGCGTATCTATGAAGCACAATAATATGACATAAAAGAATGAAGACATGTCATTATATTATCAACAAACAATTATGAGTATATATAAGTTAGACTACTCGAACAGATAAACAACCAGCAATACAACCCATGTCCCCTTATAATAAAGAAGTCTCACTCGCTCAATAGAATTATTCATGTTAATGTAGGGACAGTAAATAAGACACTCTCACTCCCAAAGAAGTTCCAACAATATGCATAGAATACCATAGTCTTGAACTTATTTTCATTACCTTAGATTTAACACAATAGAGTTAGGATCACTATAGGACTTTACACGACTTGTAATGTAGGCTTGAGGGCTTCTATGGTACATATAGGAATTTAGAGATTAAGCATCCTTGGCACTACACTTATGTTAAGGGGTCCACTTATCAACAAATTTTCCGTTTATTCCACCCTTATTTCTCCTTTTTATTCTTTTACAGCGCATTCAAGGTGGGTGTGGTTTTTTTTTTATTCTTTCTTTTTTTTCTTTTTTGATTTTTCTTTTCATTTTTGTTTTTCTTTTTATTTTTATACCACACACAGTCCTACTTTCTTGTCACTTAATTACCCTTCTTCTTACCTACTTTAGATCATACACTCTTATGATAGCCACCTTCAACTTAGGTAATTTTCCTGATTTGAGAAGCACATTGTCCAAGGAGGACCACAAACAAAATAGGTTTATTTTAACATAAGTGGGATGGTGTAACAAGAAAAATAATCTATACAGGCTTAACATAGGGATTAAAGAATACTTATTCACATTTGGAAAGTTAATTAGGCCAAAAGTGTACTAATTTAAAAAACGGCCTACGATCCTTTCCTAATTGACTATCCTATAACCTAGGAAAGACTAATCGGGCGAATTCTGGATTCCACACATAAAGAGAAAACGTAAGCATCTCACACATACATGGAACATAGTTGCATCACAAACTACTATATATTCGGTTCATGCAAATGTTAGCTATGATTATTATGTCCCTAATCCTTATGACATAATGAGATTCATAATGATTACACATATAAACACATCACACATTGCAAAATTTTTTTTTGAGGGCTATCATTATTCTCAAAAATCAAAACAAACTAACTTAACTTCATTAGATACTCGTTTTCCCCTAGTTACAGAAAAACACAACACAATACAAAATAAAACACGATATGACACAATATTTCCTAGATATATCAATTCTAACATTATACAATTATCGATAGGAAAAGATGTACAAAAATAAAAAACTAGGGCAACTGTAACATACCTTATCCTGAACTAAATACCTATGCACCATCCCTAGTATATTACAATAATATAAATTAAGGGAATGAGGACATACCTGGGATGCACCAAGCGTACATGTCATGCTTGTACCTCTCGTCATACTACATTACCTATTATAGACTCCCTAGAATCTTAGGTGGCCTATTTCATGGCTTGATAAAATAGAATATAGAGGTTTTATAGGTCTTACATCCTATCACTCTTGGTCCCCACAACTTTGTCAATATCTTTCTCCTTCACGAATAAATCAAATCGTCTAGGGCTGCACAGAGGCACAGGCTGAGAAAATAAAGGGATAACTGGAGAAATAGCTAGGATCTTGCACTTAATAAAAAAATATACCTTTGCTCATAGTGTGGACACCTCCTCCTGAATACCACCTAGGCTAGGAGCCTCTATATCTCTGAACCGAGAAGACATCTATCTCTCAAAAGCATTAATTCACGCGTGCAACACAGTAGTAATCTTTACTATCTCAGCCCAAAGTTCAACTCATATCCTACACTTAGAGGTCTCTAATATCATCTAGACAAGGCCGAATTTTCCCATACAATGATGCAAGCTCGAACTCGACGTTCTCAAGCTAGGTAGTTGTCACATCCTGGATCTTTACTAACAACTAAAATCTCCTATGGTACTTTTATCAAAACTGTGGCTAGAGCTGTAGCAGAGGGATGAGGGGGCATAAAAGATTCCTAAATTGTCTTTAAAGTGGAAGCCAAGGTTAAAATTGAATTGTCTCGACCACCTCTCCTAAGTTCTCATCTATATGTTTGGCCATCTCAAAATAAACATCAACAACTGCATTATCAACACCATATTCGGCATATCGATGTGCTCTCCCAAAACTGAGGGCTCCTCAAACTGGGCCAAAATTACTATCAGAGGTACACAAACTTTTTGGGAAATGACTAGGTTCATAGGATCCTTAATCATACTCATCTATGTATCTCTCATCACCCCTAATCCCCTATCAACAAAGTGGTCAAATCCCTGAATGCATTCGCATACAACTCAGACCTGATAACAGCTATAAAGTCGATCTCATAACTATCTATCAAAATCACCATCAATATAGCTCGGTACCATAGTAATATATTATCCAAAACAATCCAACACAATTGAAAATAAACCATGGTCTAAAAAGTCTCCATGGAAAAATTCAGTGTCTCCTTCTTAATCTTCCCCTTTCCCTCAAACTAGGGGCATCATCTCACATATTAGAAATTAGATTGGTGATCTAGCTCGCCAAATCTAGCCTCTATCACCTATGATCTGCATCTATTATCGCACGCCTATCCTATATAAATAAAAATCTCTGGTCACACTTAGTTATAGATATTGGGGATACATAATCAGGCCCAATAAGAACCCAGTGGATGGCCGCTGAGAGAGGATCAAACGGTACCCCTCTCATAAAATTAGACACTAGTTAGGGTTGTTCTGTTACTTTACCTCCTCAAGGTGTGGTCGAGAAAATTGTGGTGTCATAAGATTCTTAGAACTCGCGTACCACCTACCGATAACAAAAACCATAGGGTCTCATCATACGCCCCAGCTAGTATCAATAAAATGCAATTCGCAGGTTTGTTGTCCCTACTATTCCTTCTAATTCAATCCTTTTCCCATCCCAAATAGACCTCGTAAGTCAACCAACCTCAGTAATAAAGTTTTCCTACTCATAAAGAACTTGCATCCCTGCTACACACGACCTTATGTTTACCTCAACTATTAGCATAACTGAGGTGCACGTAGACTTAGAAGCTGGGTCAGCTTATGGTAAACTGGGAGGTTAAGGGTCCTAGGCATTATACTCTGTGACTAGTGTCGAAGATGATGACACTTGATATGATGACTGAGTCATACCTTTTTCAGACTGCGGTACTGCTAATACTAACTTAGTAGTTGCTTCTGTAGAGTCTTCCTATGACCCTTCCTCAAAATGGGGGTCTTCTATAGCCTTCTCCTATAAAACCTCTTCTCCCTTCTCAAACTATGAATAGTATGGGGGATAAATCTTGATCGATTTCATCCATGGCCTAAGAACTAGTATGATTGTGGCTATTTGGGCTCCATCCCATATAGAAGTATGACAAGTGGCTGCAATAATGGATTCAATTGTGGCTATTTGGGCTCCATCCCATATAGAAGTAGGACAAGTGGCTGCAATAAAGGATTCAACCATAACCTATCTCTAGATCCTAGTCTGTGTGTCTACTGGTCTATTTGGGATGATTAGATACTCTTCTATTAATCTACTACACTCAGGGAACTCATCCTGGTATCTCAACATCCTTCCCCCCTCATTGTCAAAGCATTTAGTTCCATAGTACATAAAAAACAAGTGTTAGTGCCAGGAAAAGAATTAGAGAGTGAAAATTTTGAAGAAAAATCAAAAGTAACAAACTTTGCCTTTTTTCTAAATTTTGGTATCCCTATACAATGAACATAGCCCACTCAAATACAAACTTGCATGCATAACTTTTATCATATTTCAAAACACAAACATAGCACACAAGACTTTTAGGTTTCCTTAGCCTTCTAAATTCCACTTCTATTTAGGGCATAAACATAGAGTATTCATTCATAACAATGCACCAATTTCAAATTTTATGCTTAATCTAGGCTCCCACGCACAAGCATGTTGCTTTTTACATAATTCGCAAAAAAATATTCATACCAACTTACTTTTTCTGTAAGCACATGATACTGGGAACCAAGAAATTTACCTTTGATTTTGATAGATAAAAGTTAAACTTGAAAAGTTACAGAGAAACCTTAGCTTGAACATATAATATATGCAATTACACTTGTTGTTACAAGACCAAGGAGAGTTGTTGCCTTATATAACTTCTAGAGGGAGTTGGAAGTTTTGAATTTAAGAGGGAGTTAGAAATTTTGTGTTTGTGGGGATTATGGAATGGGTTGTATGCTTATAAAGCCTTGCGATGACCAGATAGGGTCGGGTCATTGTGGACCTAGCCCAAAATTGAAAAAAAAATTAGTTTGGAAAAAATGCCACTTACGACCCATAGTTATAATCTTTGGCCCGTAGGTGCAGGGTGTAGACAACAGGATTTTTTCTAGCACTCTGAACATTGTGTTTTGACATATGACACAGCACCTATGAAGTCATAAGTGGTATTTACAATGCCGTAAATAGGTTTGTAGGTAAAAGTTCAGAGACCTTAAAAATCCTCCAAATTTCCCTCTAACATTTATTGCAAACTTACCTAACTCGAATGGGACATATAACCCATAAATGAGGGTCAATAAGTCCCCTTACCTAAATTTTTTGATTTTAGCAATGTTTAACTATGTTTTAGGTTGTTCATCATGTTGTACCTATGACATAATAAAAATAATGTGAATACTAAAATAGTGGGTTGTTTCTCACCCAGTGCTTGATTTAACATCGTGGCATGACGTAGCTATATTGGCTGCTTAGACTTCACCAACAAGCCCATTAATTTCCTCATATTCAGTGCTTGACTTAAAATCAAGGCACGATGCAGGTACCTTGATTACTCATACTTCTTCAAGGTAACCATAGAAGTGGCCTCCAGGGTCATCAACACAATTAATTACCAAAATCACCCTAACTTTAGTCAACTACTTCATGGTTCCATGAACATTCAAGCTGACCTCTTTATTATTCAACTTAAACTTAAGCCCCCCCTCCCCATATCTACTAATGTTCTTCCCATGGCCAAAACTGATCTCCCCACGATTTTGGACATCTCAAAGTCTACTTCACAATCCAAAAAACAATGTCGACCTAAAAGATAAAGTTTTCCACTTTCATTATCACATAAATTGATATGCCCACATATTTTTATACTATACGGTCTGCCATCAACAATTGTATCATTGTTCATTCAGGAGGACTCATGCCTAACTATTTGAACATTGCCATTAATATTAAGATAATATTGGCACTTAAGTAATAGAATGCTCTAGCGAACCCAGATATCCCAATGGTGCATAGGATCATGAAGGCTCTGAGATCACCCTTCATTTATGCCAGAGATTGAGAAATTATTGCACTACAATAATGTAACCCACCAACATCCTATAAACTAATACCTCTCTTTTTTGTTACCAAATCTTTATAAATTTCATGTACTCAGGAATCTGCTCGAGAGATTCAAGAAGAGGGATACTCAAACTCAACTCCTTTAGCATAGTAATGAACTTTCTAAACTTTCCTTCCTCTTTCTTTTGCTTTAAACTCTAACAAAAAGGAAGGGAAGGTCATTGAATAGTCTTCACCATTGAGTCATCAACCTTTCCCTTACCTTTGTCCTCTTCATCAATATAATTAACATATGTCTATGGTGTTGATGACTCCGAATTAGTCACTAACTTCTCTAATTATGCTCTAAGTATCTCATCTATATAAACACTATCATTCATTAACTAATCAACCGTAGGCATGGGGGTTCAATAGTTTCCTTACTACTTTGAGTTGTGCTAGCTAGACAATGACCATTGTTCTTAGGATTTTGCACTTTGTTGCTTTGAAAGGTGGATGACTACCACTGATTCAAGGTTGTATACATTTGTCTAAATTGCTTCTCTAATTGCTTTATTGAATTAGCATACAATTCTACCTTCTAGATTAACCCTGAAATGTCTGCCTTAATATCCTTAAGGTAATTTTCCTGACTTTGTAGAACTTTTACCAGCTTAGAAAACAAAGCCTTCATCCTTTACATAGTGTCACAACTGCCTAGTGGAACATATGCACCACCGCTCACCTTATAATCATCCTTTCTTCTCGAGTCACCATCTCTGTCTTAGCTTTGATCTTTGTACGTGTCCCTATAGTAGTTACGACCTTGGATCCCTTGCCACTTAGCTTAATAACCTTCCAACTCTCTATCAAGATATTTTTTATCTTTTTCTATATCATAATTATATGATCTAGAGTTCTGACCATATAAGCGCACTGCATTCACCTTCTCAGAATTCATTATCGAGATTACTTTGTCAATAACCTAACCACTGTCCTTAGTTGAGAAACCTCTTGCGGCACTATCTCGTCAACAACTTTGTGCTCTCTAGAGAAAATAATAGAATAAGTGTCATTGCCTCTCTCTACATTTTAAGTTTACCACTCGCGATTGGTGTAAGAGACACGATGTAATATCTTCGATGTTGCCTCTCCATGAAGGCACCTGAATACTCTATGAGTAATAGGCCTTATATGTCAAACTGGTGTTTAGGGCTTGATAGAATATTCTAAATAAGTTTATTCCTGCAATTCTATAATTCGGCACCATCATCAAATTCTTCTTAAACTGATACCATGCCTCATACATTGATTTAGAGTGCAACTTCTTGAAATTATCCATCCTATCGTTCAATTGTAGCATTTTGGATAGGGTAAAAACCTATCTAAAAACTACCTCAGTAACTCATTCCATGAAGTGATGGACCCTTCAAATAGTTCCACTAACCATAATATAGCTTCACCAGTTAAAGAGTAAGGGAACAACCTAAGTTTAAAAGCTTTTTGACCTACCCCAGTATAGTGTATAAAGTGAAAATCTCAATAAAATTAATAAGTGCATATTTGCATCATTCGTCGATAAGCCAAAATACAAACCTTTCTTATTCAACAGCTGGATCATGGAACTAGTTATCAAACTTCACATTTAGTGGCAATGTAGGAGGAATAAGAAATCCTGTGTCGGTAGGCTCAACGTATCCCAAGTGATCTTGTGAATAATGATATGCTTTCTAGTACTAATGAGCTGGGAATACTTGAGCTCTACCCTTCCTACCCATAACTTAATTTTTATTGATTCTGCTCTACGATAAAGTCCTTGTCTCTACCTTGCCATCTCTAAATCTTGAGCTATATGATAGGCTTTCACATCCCTTGCTGAATTGCATTTGGGCAATAAACTATCAGTAGTTTGCACTACAATCTCCTAAATCACACCACATAGAGAGAGAGGCAATTCATTTAGGTTACTCTAAACTCCATCAATCTCAA
This sequence comes from Capsicum annuum, assembly GCF_002878395.1. Taxonomy (NCBI): domain Eukaryota; kingdom Viridiplantae; phylum Streptophyta; class Magnoliopsida; order Solanales; family Solanaceae; genus Capsicum; species Capsicum annuum. The sequence continues at coordinate 148,204,659 of NC_061120.1, read as the reverse complement.
CTTCTCTTGATCAATATCCTACTATTCAGCTATAGGATTCTTTCCATTTCAGGATTAATAAAGAGTTAGGGGTTGCCTTGACTCTTCATGGTAGGCATACACCGACGTATGACTCAATAAGAATAGAAAAATAAAACCAAAAAACTTAAACAACTTCAAACAATAAATTATAATCGTATTCCCAGGCAATAGTGCAAAAATTTTAATATCAAACAAAAATACACCTCTTTATAATTATAATGTAGTTGATGTCGAAATATAGTAACCAAAATAGGTTGGGCTAAAACCCTAGGGAAATAGGATAAACTATCTGTTGAACTTGTTGTAACAGTTAGGCAGTTGAGAATAGTAAATAGGGTGTGTTATTTTAAACAATAAAAAGTAATAAAACTCAAATGATTTTGGTTGTAATCAATCTGACCGAACACTAGGACTATGTTCTCCTTAGCCTCCTAACTCTGTAGGTTTATTGTAATTCATTAAACTAACCCAAAATCTTACCTAGAGAATCTGATAAATTATGTATCACTAAATGTCTGGTGAATGCCTTTAGTGAATTTTACTCTTTACCTTTTGAGTCTTAGAGTGTTTCCTTACTAACCCTTATCCTAGATCCCTAATTATCTTTTAACTTTTGAGTCTCAAGTTAATTAGATGAGATAGAAGAATTATAATATGAAGGTGAATCTTAAGTTACTGTTGTGATCATTTTTTCCTAATTCCTAATTCTCTTTAAAAGTAAGCAATGAATGCAGGACAACTCTTAAAGTTTGTAACCATTAAGAAATCAATTAAAGCGAAGAGAACCACAATACATGCAAGAATATTAGTTGGGAACAACATTTTACTTCCTCTACTTTGTTACTCATCCAGGGTTCCCATAACTCTAGCTAAAGGATTTATCTGGTCGTAGTTGTGAATCAATTCATTGAATTTATAAGTGAAAGCATAGAATCAATCTTACAATAATATAAGAAGCAAACTCAAATTCTGATAAACAAATCAACCAAAAACTATGAACACAAGAATCCCAAGATCAAAAGAAAATGTCAGAATTAAAATATATGTGTATGAATAGTACTAGTGAATAAACTAACTAAAAAATGTCAAAAGAGTATTTATAGATTTCTTGTAGACCGTAGGAAACATTTCCAAAATAAAAGAGAAAACCTAGAGTGGGTGGCTACCTACGGTGATATTTACAGGCCATAGGTGAACCTAATATCCATAGATGGCCCCACGTAAGGGACATGGACTTCAAAACTTCTATAGGATCTCTGAACTCTAAACTTCTGGCACTAATTCTAGCATCTACGGGTTGTACGTAGTACCTACGGGCTATAGGTTGCCCATTGTAGGTAGAGGGGTCAAAATTATAACTTGTGAATCTCTTAAACTCAACTCGTTGATACTTGTTCTAGGATCTATGCCATGTAGATAGTACCTATGAGCCATAGTTGCTCGCATAGGTTGTCCAAATCTTTAGTTTTCACTTTTTTCTCTTAGTTAGATCATGAAACCTAGTTTCCTACAAAACACACAAAAAAACACATCATATCTAACCAAACGACCTAAGTAACTGAATATTTTCATAGTTGAAGTATCTAAAGTTCTATGAAACTATAGCACATCAGTTATGGCTTAGCTTTCTTCAGAATGGGCTGGGTAGTTAATGAATGAATAAAGCATGCTATCGGTTTGAGAAAATAATTATAGGATGCCAGTTTAGAGCTATTATATATACTGTGTGATACTTTTATAGGGAGTTATTTTCTATTTTTGTTGATTTTTGATATTATACACCACTTGTTGCCCGCTGGAGAGGGGATTTCTTTGATATCATTGTCTTTATTTGTGCATTTGACTACCTTATTTCTTAATGTGATGCCCGTGCGGGGTCTTGAATAGATCTTAAGGACTTATTGAGTAATATTTTCCTTTATCATGATAGAAATGCATGAATTATGGGTTTATATGATACTAACTATGTTTACATGCTTGTCTAGTCCAATGGTGCACAACTAGAACTAATATCATAAATTACTAACATATTGAGTTAATCTTTGTGATCACTTGTATATTCCATGGATTAGATTTCTATGTATTATTTTATGGTGAGCATTATATCCTTATCGCATACATACACATTCACGAGATAAATTTACCACTAAAAATATCATTTTTTTAAAAATGAGACACTTTTAAAAATGCCTAGACCAAGGGATGTACCAATCTGGTAGATTAAGACATGAGATTGAGATTAGTAAAAATTTGAGATAGTATACGGGTTTATAACCCTTCATGGAGTCTATTTTGGTAGCATATGGCTCGATAGGTGTATACAAAGTCCTATGATGACTTTTAGCTATCTACTTCATCATTCATTGCATTGCATTGTATTTGCACATCATGCATTATTTTTATCTATGACTTGATATGTATTTAGTTTATATATATATATATATATATATATATATATTAGTGTATGTTTGGCCTTTTTGATGCTATATATATATATATATATATATTAAAATTGCTAGTAGAGATGGTATGAGTTACCGTTTGAGAACTTTTCTGCATGGAGATTGTGTGCTCATAGTATTTTTCTTTACTTATATTATTTTCTACTTTGTTTTATCAGCCTATGATACCTACTAAGTACAAGTGGATCATATTCACTCCTACCGTTTACTCTTTGTGTAGATCCTACCACGATCACAACACGTAGAGGCTATTTTGTATTATTGAGTTAGGGATTTCTTATGGTACTATCCTGCCCTAGGATTTTTAGATTCGACTCTAGACCTTCTCTATATATTAGTTGCTTATTTCTATTTTAGAGATAGACTATATATTATTTATATTAAATTATGTAGTAGATGCTCTTAAACTTGTGGCACCATTTTTGGGTTTTGTGGTATTTTGTTTTGACTTTTGCTATATTGTACACTTGTTGACCTGACTTTGTTCTAAAAGTCTCATCTTGTCTTACTTTATGTTTATTATTTCATACTTCTTTCCTTTTTGGTGTATTTTTCTTACTATTAAGGTTAGGCCATTATAATTCCATCACGACCTTAATTTTTGGGTTATTACACATTAGTATCAGAGCGCGGGGTTCATTAGTCTCATAATGTTTAAGAGTAGGATTTCTAGAAGAGTGTCACGGATCAGTATGTAGATGTCTATATCTATCTTTAAGAGGCTATATGATATCGATAGAAAAAACTTATCTATTTCATTCCTTATTTTGTGGGTTATTCATACCCAATTTTCTAAACTTGAATTCCATTCTTTTTCTGCATATGATATGGACTAGGTCATGGAATGCTAGAAATTTTGAGATGTCACATGATACGAGTTCCATAGTTAGATAATGAGAAAGAAATTGTGTTCGACCCAGAGGTAGAGGATGGGCACGAGGAGCTACCTCATCCAAAGGATGTGCTATAAACTCCACTCCCAAGCATGAGATTCTGTATACTAGAGATAATTATTAAACCAAAATCATGGCCCCATCTTAGGTTCCACATAGTTTAGTTAATACCCGATGATTTAGGAATTGTTGGTTAGCTTTTTGAGTTTCTTGAAGAGTGTTTCATTGAGTGTAACTGGTATTCCTTAGACTTTAAATGGTGTTCTACCATATATACCGAGATTTTCTGATGGTATTCCTACTTTAAGGGTGCAACCATCATTAATTCTACCCGCACATATTGATTTAGTACCTATCTATCTTGCTATACCTCCAGTTGCTTTGAGTGTAATAATGTTTTCTAATGATTAGAAGAGGTTTGTTGTGTTTATCCATTTGTATCCTCCAATAAGGCTATGAGTTTTTGATTGATTGCTAAGAGAAGTTACATAATCTTAAATCTATCAAGTCTTATTGATTGCTTATACTACTATTTAGTTGATAGTTATAACTTCCATGCTTTGTGTACGTTTTTGATGACTTATCTTATCTTGAGTTGGGGGTCTATCAGAAATAGCCATGCTACTTCTCCGGAGGTAGTGGTATGGACTGCGTACATCTCACCCTCCCTAGACCTTACTATGTGGAAATAAACTGCATTTGTTGTTGTTGTTGTTGTAGTTGATGGTTATAACTAGAGATTAGTGGAGGTCTTTATCCAATTATAGGCCTTTATATTTTCCTGTTATTACTTAGGCCTATTTTTTTTAGGATTTCATAGAGATGATTGTGCCATGTATCTTGACAGATCAGATGCATGATGAGTTTGATCATTTGGAGAAAGACTCCATGTTTATTGCTGAGTATGATACATGTTTATTTCTCAATCCAGGTATTTAGTTGCTGGTATTTCTACTAAGTCAGAGAGGATTCATAAGTTTGTAAAGGTATAAGAAGTTCCTAATCAGTCGGCTACTACCTAGATAGTTGTTTCAAGGGCTTCTTTTCATAGTATTATTGAGCACGCCAAGTTGACTGAGACTATTACCCAAGTTACTTAGGGAGGCACTAGAAAGGTGCACCATTAGGGAAAGTTTAGTGATTGTGTCAACAGATATTTCTCGGGTGGTAGACTTTTTGAGTTTTTAACTTCAAGTATCTAGGCATTAAGTCATGCTAGTAAAGGTTCTAATTGTAGATCTTAAGGCCAGAACAATTATCTTGATTCGTCTCTACTCCTTCATATTGAGTCAAGATGTAGTGACTGCTTTGAATATGATGAGATTGGCTATTTGCCAAAGTATTATGCCTAGCGTGTGTGTAGACCAATTTCACAGGGTTCTAAACTTTATCTTTTCCCTACTGTAATTTCTACAATGAGAGGTGGTTCATAGAGTGGTAGTGGTGGTGCTAGTGGTTCTAGAGGTAATCGAGGTAGAGGTAGGGAAACTTGTGGTTGTGTTCATGGGAATACTTATTTTGAAAGAAGATGTGGTCAGTGTTATGCTATACCTACGAGACCCAAGGCAGATGTTTTTGGTGCAATTATTATAGGTGTCATACTAATTTGCTACAGATCTACTTGCATTTTATTTGACCCTACGTCTACATTTTCCTATGTATATATATATTTTTTCTATCTTTTATGTTGCATGTGAGCCCTTTGCTATGCCTTTTCATACTTCTACCCCTATAGGAGATTCTTTAGTGGTGTATCAGATATACCAATCTTGTGTGGTTACCTTTTGTTATCCGTAAGACTTGGGTAGACTGATTATTGTAGATGTGGTAAATTTTGATGTTATTTTGGGTATAAATTCGTTAGCTCCGTAGAATGCTATTTTGGACTATTATGCCAAAAATGTGAACATAATTATAGTAGGTGTGCCAAGGTTAGTTTTGAAGGGTATGCTTAATTTAGGTCTAAATGGCGTTATATCCTTTTTATGTTCTTGTTGCATAGTAGAAGAGGGTATTTTTCTTATTTTGATTATGACCGTGATACTAGTGTTGCCTCACTTTGTCCTATATATTCTATTTGTGCTGTTCATGAATTCATGGATGTGTTTTCTAAGGCTTTTTCTCGTATGCCCTTGAATGAGATATTGATTTTTCTATTGATATAGAGCTGAGAACCAATCCCATTTTATCACTCTTTATAGGATGGCCAAGGCTTAGCTGAAAAAATTGAAGAAAAAGTTATAGGATTTATTGAATAAGGGATTTATTAGACTATATCTCCTAAGGGTGCTCCTATCTTGTTCGTAAACTAAAAAGAATTGCTCTATTAATATGTGTAATGATTATAGTAGTCAAACAAAGTGATGGCTAAGAACAAGTATCCTTTTCCTCACATTAATGATCTTCTTGATCATCTTTAGGGTGCTTTAATGTTTTCAAAAATTGATTTGAGATTTGGTTATTGCCAATAGAAGATTCGAGCTTCAAAAATTCAAAAGATGGGCTTTTGAACTCGATACTGTTATTATGAGTTCATGGTTTTATCTTTTGGGTTGACCAATGCCCCTACAACATTCATGAAGTTAATGAATCTGGTATTTTATCTACATCTTGATTCCTTTGTGATTGTATTTATAGATGATATCTTTGTTTATTCCAAGAATGAAGCTTATCATTTGAAGCACTTGATGATTATACTTTAGAGGTTTCATGTTGAGATGTTGTATGCCAAGTTTCCCAAGTGTGACTTTTGGTTGGATTCTATCTCTTTCTTAAGTTATGTGGTGACCAATTATGGTATTATGGTTGATCCATCCATGATAGTAGAAATTCATATTAGGCTAGACCTATTTTTTTCCTATCGATATTCTGATTTTTTTGGGTTTTTTAGGTTATTAGCGGAATTTTTAAGAGGGATACTTATATATTGTAGATCTTTTGACAAAGTTACCTTAGAAAAATGTGGGATTTCAGTGATCTGATGCGTGTGAGAAATTCTTCCAAAGGCTTAAGAAGTTGTTGACTACGACCTCTATTTTTACTTTGCCTAAGAAGGGGGTGGGCTTTTCCATGAGTTTTACTATTTTTTTAAGCTTTTGGGTGTTGGTTTTGGTGTGGTATTGATGTAGGGGGTAAGGTGATTTCTTATGTATTTTACCAGTTGAAGCCCTATGAGAGAAATAACCTAACCCATGATATATTACCCAATCCATGATATAGAGTTGGCAGTTGTGGTGTTTGTCTTGAAGTTATTTCATCATTTCTTGTATGGAACTCCTTGCTATACTTTCTCGAATAATCATAGCCTTCAATACTTCTTTAATCAGCGAGATCTTAATATGAGATAACGGTGTTGGCTCGAGTTTCTTAAGGATTATGATCTCATTATTCTTTACTATTCGGGCAAGGATAATATGGGTTTTGATTCCTTATGCCAAAACTAGACTAGTGTGAAGAGTTTAGATCATATTTTGACCTATGAGTGGCCTCTATCCCTAGAGGTTTAGTCTTTATCTAATTAGATTGTTAGGCTTGATATTTCCACAACGAATATGTTTTAGCCTTTGTTGACGCTAAATCTTCTTAGATGAAGCATATTCCAACTTACCAATTTGATGATGATAGTTTAAAGGTGATTTGATATAAGGTGTGGAGTGATACGATTAAGGTGGAATCTCTTGATTTTGACGGAGTTTTGAGGATTATAGGCTATATTTTTTGTCAAGAGTTGGTGGTGAGGTGAGACAAATTTTGGAGGACTTATATTATTCCTGATATTCTATCTATACAGGGTGATAAAGATAATATTTGAAGCAACATTAACGGTGGGGTAGTTTGAAAAAGGATGTAAAAGATATTGTAGCTCATTATTAGTGTTATCAGTAGGTAAATCCCAAGAATCTAAGAGTAGGTGATTTGCTTCAGAGATTACCTACTTTTAAGAGGAAAAGGGATTGGGTCACTATCTACTTTATGACTGGGTTGCCTCGTACTTCTCATATTTATAACATCATTTGGGTCATCATGGATCAGTTAACCAAATTGGCTTATTAATACCTATTTAGATTTCCTTTGGTGCTAAGAGGATGACTTGTATCTATATTTGTGTGATAGTTCATCTTCATGGAATGCATGGGTACATTATTTTAAATAGAGGCTCAATATTCACTTATAGCTTCTGGAATACATTTTAAGAGGATTGGCTAAGCAAGTTGACCTTAGAATAGCCTTTTACCCCTAGAATCATGCTTAGTTAGAGCAGACTATTCAAGTTTTGGAGGATATTCTCCATAGTGTTATACACTTTGGAGCTTAGTGTGTGCAACCATTTGAGGTGTTTCATTGTAGGACTTATCGATCTTTTATTTGTTAGTTTGAGACTTTAGAGGTGAAACCCTATAGTACCGGCTTACTTTGCTAGCCTTAGACAGGGTTCAGCTGATTCAGATAAGCTTCAAACAACCCTGAGTAGGAAAAAGAATTATGTGGACTACTATTTTCATGCCTTAAAGTTTGTGATTGGTGGTCAAATCTTTCTTCATATGTCTCCCATAAAAAGTGTGATGAGGTTTAGGAAGAGAGGAAAGCTAAACCTTTGGTATATCGGGCCATTTGAGATTCTTTGGGCCATTGGGAAGGTTGCTTATGAGTTGTTCTTACCCATAGACTTTTCATCCATTCATCTAGTTTTTCATGTATTTATGCTTTGGTACTATACTCTAATGAAATTTATGTGCTTTAAAGGTATTTTGTTTAGTTGGATAAGTGGTTGACCTTTGTAGTTGAGACAGTGTTCGTTTTAGTTGGAGATATAAGATAGTTGTGTTCTTGATATATTTCAATGGTTAAGGTTTAGTGGTTACACTATCCTATTGAGGAAGCTACTTGGGAGGTCGAATCAGACATGTTGTAATGACCTGATTTATAAAATTTTACTTTTGATATTATTATACCATTTTCACCCTTTCTATAGGTGCTACATGTTGATTTTGGGGTGTAGTGATGGTTTACATTGTTTTCAATGCCTTTGGGAGGGTTTTACGAGAGTTTGAGGTGTTTTGGAGCTTTAAAAGCTCCATAGTTGACTTCGGTCAATATTTGATGTTTTAAGTGTTAGATGGCAACTTGGATAGTTCCATTATATTTTGAATGCCGAATTTGGGTTAGTAGTGGGGTTGGTTCGAGTTTTGAGTCTTTTGTCTATATTTTGATTCTCCATCTAAAAAACTAGTGAAATGTTCCTTATGGGGATACCAGGGGTTAATTTTATAAAAGCTATCTATTTTCAAAAATCAAATGATGCCATTAAGTATGGAATGTTGAAATTAGCCTAGTAGCATATAAAATTTGTTTTGTGGGGTCTGAACGAAATCCTGAGGGTCCGTTCATATTATTCACTGCTTGCACTGAAAATAAAGCTTACTGATATCTAGTGTGTCCACTTAAGTTTCCAAGGTCTTCTTAAGTGGTAGTCCTTTTAGCGACACAAGACCAGATAAGTGGTAGCCGCTATATGGCCAGGCAACTCTTAAGGTACCACTGTATATAAACACCATTTCACTATTTTTTCACCGTTTTTGGACTTTGAGCTTTGAGTTTGTGCAATTTTTAGTGTTTTCATCACCATTTGATCTTTGGTATGCTCCAAAACCTCATTTCCATTTTTCTTTGAATCACACCATCAAAATACTCTTTATTGGTTTTAGCATGGGATTTGAGGATTTTTCTCAAAAAACATAAAAATGAATTTTCTTTGATTTGGACCTCATTTTAAACTTATTTTAACATGTGTTGTAAATTGTAGATTTCATTAAACTTGAGGAATATATTTCTAAAATAAAATTTTGGTATTAACCCTTTATTTTTGAACTTATTTTTCAAACCCATTTTGGATGGAGCTTAAATATGAGAAATAAGAGTAGCATTAGCTTTTTTTAAAGCATTGATGCTATATTTGAATGTTGTAGCTGATTTAGGTCATTCGAAAGGGGATCAATGTCGAAGGAATTAATGCTTGGATATCATCATTTTGAGGTAGGTTATGTCATAACTTTGTTCAGAATGGAATGGATAATTAATTAATGAGTAAAGCATGATATTAGTTGAAATAATAATTATGGGATGTCAGTTTAGAGCTGTCATATATACTGGGTGATGCCCTTGTGAGGAAATATTTTCTGCCGTTGTGATATTATATACAGCGTGTTGCCCATGCGAGAGGTTTATTTTACATCATTGTCTTTTATTTTTACTTCTGACTGTCGTATTTGGTTAATGTGATACCTATGCCAGGGCTTGAATAGATCTTTAGAAAAACTGATCTAATAACCTAGCCTTCAATCTAAAATTCTCTCTAGCCATCGTAGACTTCTAATAACCTAGTCGTTGACTCTTCTATCCATCATAGCTGCCATATCCGGTGGGACTATCCCACCGGATAATAGTAACAAACGCACTATGGAGGTAACCAAATATGTTGACTTATTGAAACCTAAAGTGGTGGATCATTCTAACATTGGGGTTTGACCTAAACCTGTCATAATGTTGTATGAGGATCCTAATATCACATGGAAATCATCTGAAGTTAAAAATTTAATCATGCAGGAGAAATTACACTATGCAATCATCGGTAAGTTTTCTTATGGAAAACCTCATATTGAAATATAAATGAAAATTATTCCTAATCAATGTGGAATAAAGGGACAATGCAATGTAGGAGTAATGGATGAAAGACATGTGCTAATAAGGTTAGAAGCATTGGAGGACTACGTTTAATTATTATCAATGTCAGCTTTTCACATTCAGTCGATGGACAGATATTGGAAAATGAGGACGTTGAAATGGGATCTATGGTTAGAGCTTGGTGTTGAAACTTCAATTGCAGTAGCCTGGATTTCTATGCCAGATCTTCCACCAAATTTTTTTGCAAAGGATGCAATATTCTCTATTGCATCAGCTGTAGAAAGGCCTCTGACAGTTGATAGGGCAACCAAAAATCATACTAGGCCTAGTTATGCGAGGGTGAAAGTGGAGGTTGATTTGGTTGAAAAATTGCTTCAAAGGATTTGAATAAACGAAGAGAATGAAATCACTGGGGAGCTCAAATCACAATGGATTCAGATTCAATATGATTATATACCAGAATATTGTAAATAATGTTGTTTACAAGGGAATGACGAGGAAAGATTTTAGAACAAGCACCCGAAAATATTTTCAAAATGAAGAATGCTAGCAAAGGTACAGAGGAGAAACCAGAAGAGAAGACTCAAAATGGGCAAAATAAGCAGTAGCAGCAACAAGACAATATAAGAAGAGAGAAAGTAAATAATAAACAATGGCATGCAGGGAAGAATAGATATAGGATGGATAGATTTGGGCATATTCTAGGAGAAATAAATGGGAAAAATGACAAAGAGCTGGAAGTTTCTAACTCTTTTAATGTATTGGAAGATAAAAATAATGAAGCTGATCGCATTAAAGAGGTAGAAACAAAAGGGGAAAAGAATAAACAAGGGGATGGAGAGTCACTCAATTCAAATGATTCGGTGAATAAGTGTTTTGGAAAACATGTAGAAATTAAGCAAGTAGTACAACATGCAAAACAGATGATTGCAGCAAAGGAAAGGATAAGCAAAGAAGAAGATATGCAGAAGAATAAAGAATATCTCGCTGATAAGGCAGATAATCAGGAAAAACCCAGTAATAAATAGATACCAAAGGTAGAAGAAGGCAAGTAAATGCAGTTGTTTGATGCAGAAGCAAATGAGTTGAAGATTCTGGATGGGATTTCTCCATTAGCAATTGAATAATACAAAGTGATGGAGATTTGTAGTAAAAAGAAGGTTGATTTGGATGAGAATAACCTGGAAGATAACATTAATCAAGTAGCTAAGGATGCAGATTTATCTCTAGGCAAGTTAAGTCAATCAAAGCCAAGCTATGTAAATCAAAGAAGAAGAATCAGAATAATAATGCAAGTGCAGGAATAATTCATACAAGGAGTCAAGATGCTAAGAATAAGTCCAGCTGAAAGAATTAATATGGAATATAAGGTCTGTTAATACACAATAGGCCTTTAACGGATTAATCACAATGCAGAAAAGAAATTAGTTTTGTTGTATAGGCATTATGGAACCATTTCAAGAGAGACAACATATAGAAGATTATAAAAGGAGATTGGCAATGAAGCATGCTATAGTAAATTTATTAGGGAAGATATGGGTTTCTAGATGGAAATGTAGAATGTAGAATAGCCAAAGATGAGAAACAACAATTATCAATGAAGCTAGTATGTCAACAAACTAATGTATCTTTGTTAGTTACATTAGTTTATGCAAAGTGCAGTTTAGGAGAAAGGCAAGCTCTATGGGATGCATCACTAGACATGGCTGATTTTCAGTAACCTTGGCTAATAGGAGGGGATTTTAATGGAATAAGAAATGAGGAAGAAAAATTAGGGGATTTCTAGTTACTCTAAATAAAACTCAAGATTTTAATCAGTGTATAAGTTTATGCAATTTGGAAGAAGATCAGTTTAAAGGAAGTTAGTACACTTGGTGGAATTATAGAATAGATGATGCATATATATTTAAAAGGTTAGATAGGGTGTTGTTCAATGATAGATTACAGAATTTGTTTCAGACATTATAGGTGGAACGTCTTCCTAGAATTGGTTCTAATCATGCTCCTTTATTGATTCATTTCAAAATAGATATAGAGAAAGTAATCAGATCTTTTAGATTCCTGACTCTATGGTTGAAGGATGAGACATGTTTGGAAGTGATAAAGGAGAATTGGAAAGCAGATATAGATGGTAATCCTTTCATTGTGTATCATCATAAAATGAAGAAGGTTAAATTAGCATTGACAAGATTTGGCAAAGAGACATTTGGAAACATATTCCAGGAAATTGCCACTTTGGAAGATGTTTTGAAAATCAAGGAAATGTAATTTGAAGAGATGCCTAATGGAGAAAATAGAGAAGCTCTAAGTAAAGCTCAGGCTAAATTAAATTTTCAATTAAAGAAAAATGAAGACTTTTGGAAGCAAAAAGCAGGATATAAATGATTTAAAGATGGAGAAAAAAATACTAAGTTATTTAATGCAATTGTCATAAGAAGGAGAAATAGATTAAGAGTTACGAGGATACAGAATCAAGAAGGGGTATGGATGGAAGAAGAATAAACAATAGCAGATGCAACAGTTGATTTTTTCCAGAAATAGATCACTAAGCAGGATGTTGTAGAGGAGTTTACTATGCTTAATAAAATACCAAGGTTGGTAACTGATGAGAAGAACAGGGATATTAACAGAATTCCTACTGAAGATGAAGTAGGAGAAGCAGTATTATGGTTAAATAATAATAGTGCAGGGGGACCTGATTGAGTGATAGGAGCTGTCTTTCAAGATGCATGGATCATTATCATGGATTACATACATAGAATGGTAATTGCATTCTTTTGTGGTTATCAGATTCTAAGATTCAATACACATACTAATTTGGTATTATTACTAAAAAAAGTTAGTACTGAATACTTTTTCAGATATAAGATCAATTTCACTGAGTAATTTTGTAAATAAAATCTTCCCACAAATTATTTGTAAAATGATCAAAGGAATTCTACCACAACTAATATCACCTGAGCAAGCAGGTTTTGTACAAGGAAAAAGCATTGCTGAAAATGTTTTGGTGGTTCAGGAGATAGTATCAGAAATAAGTTAGAGGAGTAAATAACCTAATATGGTTTTGAAGTTAGACATGATGAAGGATTATAATAGGGCTGAATGGCTTTTTTTAACAAAGTTGTTGAGGAAAATGGGCTTTTCAAAAATATTGATAGACATGGTGTTCAAGCTGTTAGAGAATAACTGTATTCAATATTACCGAATGGGCAGCCTAAAGGATTTTTTAAATCATCAAGAAGCTTGAAAAAAGGAGATCCTCTATCACCTACTTTGTTCATCATGGCAGCTAAAGTTTTGTCTAGAAATTTGAATAAATTGATGTTGGAAAAGAAGTTTAAACTGTTTGGTATGCCAAGAGGGAGTCCTAAGTTAAATCACTTAGATTTTGCGTATGATATAATAATTTTATGCAAAGATAAAGTAAAACTCTGTAGATGGTGATTAATACATTGGATGGATATGACAAGGTATCTGGGCAGAAGATAAATATGGAAAAGTGCTATTTATTTACATAGAGGGGTATCAAATAGAAAAAGAGTTATGGTAGAAGTGGCTAAATACATTCAGAGGAAATAATTTCCTCTTATGTACCTTGGTTGTCCCATATTCTATATGAGGAAATGAATAGAATAGCAAACAAGGTACAGACATAGAAAGGAAAACTTCTATCATATGGAGTAAGAGTAGTTTTGATCAAGAATGTGTTACAGAGTTTTCCTATACATTGCTTATCAGTAATGAATCCCTCTTTGAATGTTTTAAATTCTATTCAAAAGATTCTAGCACAATTTTTTGGAGCAGTAGAATAGGGGAAAAGGGGAGGCACTGGGTGAAGTGGCAAGATGTGGTTTTACTACAAGAACAAGGGAGCCTAGGTTTTATAAGTATTTATTATATATCTATGGCATTATTTTGTAAACTATGCTGGACTTTTAGAATAACATCTTCGATCTAGAGAGAGTACAGGTATAACAAGTACTATAAAAATTAGCATCCAACTATGGTGATATGGAAAATTGGTGTAGGGGGATCCCAAGTGTTAGAAAAGATATTAAGTGTTAGAGATTTGGTGGAACATTTAATAGTGTTGCAACTGAAAGAAGGGAATGCTAATTTATGGTTTGATAATTGGACTAGTCGGGGGATTTATATTCACTAAAAGAAGGGAACTGGGATGAAAATTGGCAGTATCAACATGTAAAAGAAATTATGAAGGATGGTAGATGGGATGAAAAATTGGTTATAGGTATATTCTCACTAGATATGGCTGAACATATTTAACCAAAGTACATCCACCAAAGGGAGGAGGACACGATGGGCCTATATGGAGTATAGAATCAGATGGAGCATTTACAGTGAAGACTGCATAGCAATATATCATGAATAAAAGACAAGTGAGTAACATATATAGGAATATTTTGATTAAAGGGCTTCCTTTTAAAATATGTTTCTTTGTGTAAAAGTTATGGAGAGGAAAAATTCCTATGGATGATTGTGCTAGAAGATGGTGAATGCATGGTCCATCTAAATGTTGGTGATATAAAGAGCCTGCAGTGGAAAAAAATCTCTCATGTCTTTAGAAGATCATATTATGCTAACAGGACTTGGTCCTATTTTTCCTCTTTTAAAAGTATTACTATTCAAGACCTAAATCTAAGGGGTACTATCATAAAATGGTGGGAATATCAGGAGAAAATGAGATTTCAACCATATTCCCATGCTCTACCTAGCATTATTTCATGGGAGATATAGAGGAGAAGAAGTGGAAAGAAACATGATAATAAGAGTACAATAGGATTGAGGTTGATTTATAATATAACAAAGGCTTTGAGGTTGCTATTGATTGTTAGAAAACTAGCAAGAAATTTTCCTACTGTTTGGCCATAAATATTACAGGAAATAGTCAAAGATACGAGCAAGATAAAAGGTTACTAGAGTGATGTGGGAGATACCAGAAGAGAGATGGGTGAAATACAATATAGATGGAGCATTTAGAGGGAAGAAGGTAAAAGCTCATATGCATTTTGTTTGGGAGATGAGAAGGGTGATATTATATATACTAAAGCAGAGTCACAACACTATGCAAATAGTTTACAAGCAGAGGCACATGCAATTTTATATGAACCAAAGCATTGTAATCAATCACAATTAGACATGATAATTATTAAAATGGATTCTTTTATTTTTGTGAGGTTATTAACACGAATGTTGAAATGTCCTTGGAGCATTGCACACATAGTAAAGGAGGTTGAGCAATACATGCAAGGCAAGCAAGTCAAGTATCAAAACATTTACAAAGATAGGAATTAGTTAGCTAGTCATCTTGCAAATGTATCCATAGACACAGGAGAGGTTAGAATCACTAGTTTACAACAACTACAACATAAAGGAAAAGCAATTCTTAATAGTGATAAATGACAGTGCCCCAATTTGAGAATTACATCCATATGCAGTTAAAGGGCAAGATAAATCTTAGGCAACAAAGTTTACATGCATAATATTTACAGGGAATAAAAATAGCAAAAGGAAAGCATGTTGCAAGCCTAGTCTACTACAACCAAAAAAATGGACTCTCAGCATTATGGGAGGATATGTTGATGGATTTGAACTTCTAAAACCTGAGTGTAAAGCAGCTACCAATATCTTCATGGGTCCAAGCTTCTTCTATCTACATCCCTGCTAGATCTGAACATCACAAAGAGTAAGCATCATTTGCAGAGTTAAGATGTAAGCTCCAAAATTGATGAAGGAGTATTTAGTTGAAGGTAGTAGCTTCACACAACTGATTAGATCTCTCAAAGATAATCTAAAAATAGGTAAAGATCCCATCCACCAGAGAAATCAGCTACAGAAGGAGTTTCATCAGTGGGAGCATATTCAAAGGCATCAACATAAAAGAAATATTACTTACTTTTGTAAGATAAATAAGAAAGCAAGACCTGAAGAAGATAGAACCTGGTTGATTACCCAAAGAAGAAGGTGGTGGATCTCAAGGTTGAAGAAAGGCAGATCCATTTTGAGAAGAGGCATGAAGATGAGTTAGATTAGGAAAGTGATTTTTTTAGAAACCTTACTACCTTTTATGTATTAAACAAATTCGTGTTGGACCGGGTCATTCAAATAGTAGTGGACCTTTTAATTGTATAATTGTATAATTGGTTGGTCCATTAAATCTTGTATAATTTTTTATAAAATACCAAATTAAACAAAAAAAATCTATAGAAATTGTTGAGTACTATTTGCCTTTATCATGATAGAAATGCCTGAGTTATAGATTGATATGATACTAATGATATCTTACACATATTTTTATCCAAATGATGCCAAACTAGAATTAATATGCTAAATTACTGACATATTAAGTTAATTTCCTTGTAAATATATTAAATGAATTGGATATATTCATACTATTTGATTGTGAGCATTATATCCTCATTGCGTACATATACATTCATAAAAAAATCAGTACCATTGAAATATATTATTTTGTCAAAATAAAATGAGATATATTTGAAAATGCCATGAACAAGGGATGTCCTGGTCAGGTCGATAGAGACATGAGATTGAGAGTAATGAAAATTAGTTATAGTATACAGGTTGTGAATTCTTTATAGGTCCTATTTAAGATGAATTGAGGCTTGATAGGTGTATACTAAAAGTCATGTCATGAATTTTAACCATCACTTCATTATTTATTGTATTTGCACATCATACGTTGTTTCTAGCTGATACCTATCATATATTTAGATTCTATCTATATTTTTATGTATACTTGACCTTTTTGATGTTATACATATATATATATATATGAACTATTAGTGGAGATGGTGTCAGCTATCGTTCAAAAACTTTTTGCTTGCAGGTTGCATGATCATAGTATTTTTTATTACTTATCTTATTTTCTCCTTGGCTCAATCAGCCTACAAAGCACAATCGGACTGCACTCATTCTTGTTGTAACCTTTTACTATAGATCCTACCATAATTACAAAAAATCAAAGCTAATTTAGGTAGTTGGTTTGGTGATTTCTAGAGATACTGCTCTACTCTATGGTTTTTTAGAGTCAACTCCAGACCTCCTTAATCAATTTACTATTTTTATTTCCATTTTAGAAATAATTATGAATTATCAAGATATGGTTATGTATTAGATGCTCTTATACTTATGACACTACTTTTGGAGCTTTTATGAAATTTGGTCAAACTTTTCTTATATTATACACGTGTTGACCTAACTTTATTCTACAAGTCTCATCTTATCTTTTGTTGTGTTTATTATTATGTATTTGTTTCATTTTAGAGTTGTTTGTTATTCTGTCAAGGCTGGGCACAATAACTCCATCATGACATTGATTTTTGTATTGTAGCAATGTGATACTGTCTCATGGATTGGTACATAGACATCCGCATCTATCTTTGGGAGGCTATCTTTAGGAGTAAATTGTCTAATTTGATTGTTGTCATGAGTGTTGTTCATACCTAATTTACAAAACTTGTATTCCATTATTTTTTATAAAAATGGTGATAACTAGGTTTATAGATGCTAGGGAAGTTGATCCAACACCCAATATAAGAGCCTCGATTAGAGGATGAGACAAGGGTCATTGTCAGCGTAATGGTAAAGGATGGGTACGATGAGCTGTCCCTAGTCAAAGATATGCTAGGTATGCTTTTTCTGAGCCAGAGGTTGTGTATTCTAGAGATGATCATCATAGGGGTGCGAAGCTAGCTCAGGTTCCATAGACTTTAGTTAATATCCCAGTACCTTTGGACTTTTTGATTTGCCTTTTGAGTTGCTTGGAGGTTGTTCCATTGAGTATACCTGGTATTTCTACACTTTGAGTGGTGTTCCATCATCTATTCAGGCATCTTCTTATAGCATTCCTACTTTAGGGGTAAAGTCATCAACTACGATACCCACGCATATGGATTCAATACCTATCAGACTTACTTTTTCTCTAGTTGTTTTAAGTACTTTGATGTCTTCTAATGATTTTAAGAGGTATTTTAGCTTTATACATTTGTCTCTTCCAAATTTTAGTTAAGCGATTGACAAGTATGCCTATGAGTTTCTAGTTAAATTCCAGAAGAATTTACATAGTCTTGGATGTCTTGAGTCATGTGTAGTTCCGCATACTACTTGTCAGTGAATGGATGTAGCTACGGATTAGCGGAGGTGTTTATCTAGTTGTAGGCCTTTGGTTTTACCTGCTATGACTTGGGCATTTCTTTTTTAGGCATTCTTAAAGAAGTTTTTGCGTATGGATTGACAAATCAAATGTGTTATGATTTCGATAATTTAGAGTAGGAATCTATGCCTATTGTTGAGTATGAGGAACATTTCCATGCTCTATCTAGGTATTTAGCCACCAATAGTTCTACTAAGTTAGAAAATATTAGTAAGTTTGTAAAGGGATTAGAGGGTACTTATTAGTTGTCTACTACCCAGATAGTTATTTTAGGGGCTTCTTTTTAGAGTATTGTTGAGTATATCAATTTGACTAAATTTAGCAACCAAGCTACCAGGGGAGGCACTAAGAAAGTGCATTGTCAGGGTGAGTTTAGTGTTGCACCCCCTATAGCAAAGATTTCTTGAGTAGAGGTTCCTGTGGTTATCATGATAAGCAGTTCAAATACTTTACAGGGATTATGTGGTAGACCTTCTAGTTATGCGACATAGGGTAGCCAGGCTTCAGGTCATGTCAGTGAAGGTTCAAATTTTAGTTCTTCAGGTCAAGGTAGTCATCCTAATTCATCTGTTCCCCCTTAGATTCATTCAAGATGTTGATGATTCTTTTTATCTAATGAGGTTAGCCATTTGGTCAAGTATTTTTCCTAATATGTGTATGGACCCACTTAGCCGGGTTCTCAACTTCAGTTTTTCCCTACTCTAATATCTGTAGTGGGAGGTATTTCAAAGAGTAGTAAGGGTGTGCTAGTAGTGCTAGAGGTGCTAGAGGTAGAGGTACCAGAGCTTGAGGTAGTGGTTGTGCGGTTACTTAGTCCAGGAGTGAATGTGGTCAGTGTCATGCTATACCTGGGAGACCTAAGGCAAAGGCTTCTAATATTGTTATTGAATGTATCATTCTAGTTTGTTACAAATCTACTTTTGTGTTATTTGACCACGAGTCTACATTCACTTATGTGTATAAATCATTCATTTCTAGTTTGATGTTTCATGTGATCCCCTTTCTCTACCTCTCATGTTTCTACACTCATAAGAGATTCTTTAGTGGTGGATTAGGTGTATTACTCTTGTATGGTTATCTTTGTGGGTTGTAAAACTAAGTTGACTTGATTATCAAAGATATGGTTAATTTTGATGTTATTTTTTGTAGGGATTGGTTAACTCCCTAGCAAATTATTTTTGACTATTATGCCAAGTCCGTGAACCTAGTTATGATGGGTGTGCCAAAGTTAATTTGGAAGGGTACACTTAATTCGAGTATGAAGGAAGTTATATCCTTTCTATATGTTTATTGCATACTAAAAAGAGAGTGATTGTGTTATTTGGCTTATGTTCATGATAGTAGTGGTTCCTCACTACCTCATATGGATTCTATTAGGTAGTTCGTGAGTTCCTGGGTATGTTTCATATATATTTTCCTTATACACCTCTAGATTGAGATATTAATTTTGCTATTGATATGGTGTCGGGAACCAAGTCCATTTTTATCTCTCCTTATTGATGTCACCCAAATTACACCTACCATAATGTATAAGCTCTAGCAAAATCAAATACATAACCCAACAAGATTGGGGTTGAACCTACGGGGAATAGGATGATATCCAGTTAAGTGTTTTTCTAGGTGATTGTCAAATAAGTAAAACATGAGGTTTTGTTAAGAAAAAGAGCAATAGTAAAAAGTATTGGTCGCTGGAGTTGTAATAAATATGAGAAATCACGAGGATTGTGAACCCTATGACTTCATAACTACTTGGGTTTCTCATGCTAGAAAACTATCCTAATGTGTTCCATGCAAAATCTAACAAGATAGGTTCAAAATGTCAGACTACCACTATTGTTCTTGATCTCAAATTAACTATCCCTATTATGATTCAAGTTATTATATGAAGGTTGATATATTCAAATCTCTAGTTTTACTTCCTTTACCTAATCACTACCTCTCTGTCGAGCAAATTATAATGTAGGTGAGTTTCTTACATTTGTAACTGTTACAGAGCAATTTTATTGAAGGAAATACAAATACATGCAAGCATAATAGTCTAGAAGAGCTTCACACTTAACCTATTTCATTAATTTATCATGTATTCCACAACTGTAGTTATGGTGTTTAGCTACTCATGATTGAAAGAGCACAAGAGAATTCATAGATAAAAATATT
This sequence comes from Capsicum annuum, assembly GCF_002878395.1. Taxonomy (NCBI): domain Eukaryota; kingdom Viridiplantae; phylum Streptophyta; class Magnoliopsida; order Solanales; family Solanaceae; genus Capsicum; species Capsicum annuum. The sequence goes on along the minus strand of NC_061120.1, from coordinate 148,184,254 downwards.
ACTATGATCCGACATTAGGAATAAAACCCCAAAATCTCAACTTGAATTAAAACACTAGAAATGATATCCACAAAATTCGATGAATATGCCTTAGAATTTCATAATATAATGTTGTAAAATATATAGTTTAAAACTTAAAAATAACCCTATTAAGAGTATTTATTTAAGAAATAAATAGTATAGTAAAATAAAATAGAAAATTTGAGTCGGTGTCTTCGGACGACAGAAAGGCATGATTGTGGTTGGAACTTATTATCGTCTTTGGTTGCTATGGTTTGGTTCATGGGTTTTCATCTTTAGATCATCACTGATACTGTTCTCAGTACGACTCAGTGATGTTACCCTATGACTGTATTACAGTGTTATCTGATTATCTACCACTCAAACCTCTGAGACTTGTAAATCTATATTTTTTACCCATGACCTCATGTTATGATTGTTACTTCAATGAACGATAATGGAATTCTTCCATCTGATCCTCTTAACTTAACTTCTACAAGCTTGTTTCTAGTCACCCTAACCATGATTGCATTGTATGATCTTGTGATGAATGTACGATCGTGAGAACTTCTCATTTGAGCAACACCTAATTTTCATCCTCTGGATCATGTTACAATAGCCTTAGCATGATCGTGGTTAGATTCCATAGTCGTATATTTGATCATTTGATGCGTTTTTTATCCAATAGTCAGCACATTCCATCTACGAGCCTTTTTATCCTACAATCATAAAGAAACCCACATATCCACAAAATAATAACCTCGTACTTTCACATATATTCATAATGTTAAGCATCTTACACTTAAATCCATATCACATCAACACCCTCAGCTTAGAATATTTGTATGTCCTCGAGAAAACAAAATAAACTAAACTCACTAAGATTCCTAAGCTTGGTCAAAACCAAGATCACTATGGCTGTCACTTTTACAAAACCAATTTCCTCACATGCAAACCACATAAAATATTTCAATACCCTTCACTTTTAGCAGAACTCAACGGTTATAGTGTGTATACAAAATAAGGTACCAAAACACAAAGGGATTAGTTCATGGAATTACATTGTGAATAGAAAACTTAAAACTTTTACCAATACATTACCTAACAAAGCAATAACTAGACTACAACACCTACGCTTTTATATCAAAGAAGCTCCCAATAACTAAGTATTAGCAATGAAAAGAGGTATGGTAAATTTGGTTACAACGACTTAATCTTCATTTGAAGTCCGCTACTTTTGGCTCCAATCCCCTAATTTCTTGCATTATTCTCCCTTTAAAATATTTTCATATCTTTTTGAACCAGGGTATGGTTTTATTTTCACAATATCTCACTACATTTTTTTCTTCTTTATTTCTTTCTCTCTTTGTTTTTCTTTTTATCATTTTCGTTCTTTCTTCCTTTGTGTATACCACACACCTAACTCTTTTTTCCTTTTACTACTAATCCTCAATACCCACTTTCTATGAACCTCACAATAGCTACCCTCAACTTAAGTGACTTTTGGTACATAGTGTCCAAGGAACAACCAAGGCTAAAGAAGGCTCATTCTAAAAATTGGGAAGGTGAATCGTGTATTTCAAATAAAAGGTTTACTAAGGCTTAAAGGTTCGGTTCAAGGAATTCATAATAATTTGGTAGGTCATTAAGGATATAGTGGACTCTTTTTAAACATGGCCTATGATCTTTTCTTAACCTCTTATCCTACATATTTTAGTGAGGCTAATCGGAAAAGTTCTAGATTGTACATACACACTGACTATGTATAAACTTTACTCACTCATAACTCGAGGTTTTCATCTAAGTTACTACCTACTCCTTTCATGCAATGTTAGATAGTTCATCCTATTAAAAATACTAATGACATATTTAGATCCTAACACTAGTTCTAGAACAGTATAAGCAATTACACGACATGTAGAAAACTAAATAGAATTTTTGAAGGGGTAAGAGTTTTAAGCTTTCAAAAAAAGTTCCCATGCTTCATTTAAATATGAGTACACCATGTTTTATTAGCTTATTCTAAGCTACACAAAAAATACCAAAAAAACAAGAAAAAATAAAAAAAAACTCCTAAACATGCTAGTTCTAACTATGATAGCACAATTGAGGGAAAAGAAACATAGAAACAAAAACCCTCGACTGTGGTACACCCCTTCGCCAATTTGGAAATTATGTAATTTCTCTATTGAACAAAATCATAAAAATCAATATATAACTAGAAAAAACCAATTGCAAATTATGAATAGATGGTGTGGAATAGAAGGGGAAGAGGCAATAATATCAAATATTCATAAGACACTAGCTAAGGCACCCCAACAATATTTGTAATCGTAAGACCTCTTTCCGGGGTAGCTGGGTTGTGTATATCCTTTTTTAGTGTCATGTAATAAACCACCAGCTAAATTAGTCAATCCATTGCACCAATAGTCGGGATCTATGCACTCCTTATCAAATGAGAAATGCAATAGGGTAAAGGTAATGTGGTGCTAAACTAGATTACACTATATTATATCTCTTCCATGATGATCTAGTAGATGTTTAACTCCACTTCAGTAACAAATGAAGCTACCAAACAAGAATTGGTCGCACCTAATATATTATTATTAGCTGTGGGTGCAATCTGTTTCCTTGAATACTAACCACCAGACTTTCGCATCAAACTTTAGATTGTGTTTGTAAATTACAGCCATGTTTATCCATGGAGCATTTTCAGCTACTTTAGCAATGTAGACTGCCTACCACCTATAGTTCATCATATTATCTTCCATACTTAACATCTTGACCCACATGAAATCATTCATCTTAACTCGCTTTAAATAATTTATCTAAAGTTGGCTCAAATGTATCTTCAAAAAAAACTCTTGACATAGCCTTGTTAGAGATGTCAACTTTAGTGTCCCAGACCAACATAGTGTCAAGGTTAGGCCACTTTTTCATATCTCTCTCCTTCACAAAGAAGTCATGTTCAATAACATAACCATGTTGGTGTATAAATCACACACCAACTCTGGAACATAGTTTCACAGGGGTCTTATTATCCACCCCAGCTTATATCACACAAATCCCTAAAGTAATGTTAGCACTTTCTAGTGGGACATTGGTAGGATCTAGGGTTATTATTAAATTATCCTATTTTATCCCAAGGTCTATCACTAAGATAGCATTAATTTAATAGTCCCTGAAGTATGGGACTATCTAGCATCTTGGGTCTACACCCTTTGGATGTGGGGCAGCTGTAGCACCCTCGGTGGATTTGTATTAGACTTATTCTCTTTCTTTAAGGAACTCCATTTCTTCAGCATCCTCATTGCTACCCCTACGGTTCCTTCTCTCTTCAGCTCTGGAAAGGTTTATCGAGTGGCAGCCTCGACCAAAGTCAAAGATATTATAGCCTTGGCTTGTTCCACCACTTTTGCCTTATACCTCATGGTATGACAAAAGTCTTTCTATTTAGTAGAACCATGGAAGAAGTCCACTCTGGTCCCATTTGAGCCATTAGACTCACTCTTTGATATTGGAGGAGTGTCCTTGGGTTCCCTCTCCTTAGAGATCTCCTTTTGTAGCTTTGTCCGAGCCTTTGATGCTATTGTACCTTTATGAAAAAAAGTAAGTATCAATATTGAAAATATTTTAATAGGTTTAGTAAATGTATTAAAAAAGACTTCCTAAGATCGTCCAATGAAGGTATGATCATACCATTCTATCATAGAAAAAGTTCCCTAAAAGTACTGGAAGGACATGCCCTCAGATAATTGAAACCTGCGATATGCACTAAAGGTACAATCGTACCTTCTGATCGTGGGATCATTACCAAAGTACTGAGAGTATATCACAACAGAAAAATACATACACCATTCTACCGTGATGGGATAGTTATGGGATGTGTTTGAATGATTAGCACTTATGCATTATGCTTTGGTACCCCATACTAATCCAACCTACGATCGTATGGTGAAACCATGATCATTGGTTGTGTCATGGATTTTACTGACACTTAATATATTTCAATTATAAAATTTTAACCCTCTTTTGACTTTAATTGACCACAAATTCAATAGAGTGTTTGGGTTCTAAAGACTTCCCTATCAATCTTACTCATTCAAAACTCAATCCACATATTTCTTATGCATTATAAACATGGTTTAACCTTGTGTGCACTTATTTCATAGTAAAAAAGCAGTAATATATTTTTCTTACTAAATTTATTATTAAATTGAGGAGTTCGTAAAGAACAACAAGGTCAAATGACTAAATGTTGGTGAAACATAGGTTGAATTTCTTCATTTCTCTCTTGGTCAATTTTAATTAATAAAATTTGAGTTTAAATGAATTTGATTCTTATGTATAGGTGTTTAGGTTTTAGAATCGAGTTAGGTTTTGTTGGGTCATGATTTTATTTAAATGAAGGACCTAATAGATGACTCGATTGTATGATCATGCTAAAGAACCACAATCGTAACTTACTCTCCTACCATGGTTGTTTAAAATAACTTACTTGAGGTTGTACGAAGCTTAAGGATGATATTGGTATCTAACCATGACCGTTCCATAAAATCATAGGTTTGATGCCCATATTAATTACTTGTAGGAGTTTGATCAGATGATGGGTACCATAATTCTGACATCTATGTATGATAGTGATGAACCTTCGTAGGATAACTCCCAACTGTGCTACCTATAGGACTTTGATCCTAGTTCCTCAGTTGACCAACCCACAATTATGGGATCTTCCCATGTCTGTACAATCCTCTCATGGGTTCAGTCTATAATTCAATTCAACATCTTCTCTTTCTTGCATAATCCCTATGACAGTAGCAAATAATACCCTATAAAATATTAAGTACAAAACATGTGTTTCCTCCTAAGAAGCACTTGATTTAACATCGTAGCATGATATGGCTAAGTTGGTTAATCAAACTTCACCAACTAACCCATAGTTTCCTCATGAAGTGCCAGATTCAACATCGTGGCATAACCCAACTCCCTTGACTACTCAAACTATATCAAGGTACAGCTTTTTACATGACCTTATCTCCTTTGTGGTTTCCACGTAGTGCTTACATGCTGGCTAATTAACTTGCATAGAACACTACCATCCCTTTTTATCTCAATTTCAGCATGTAGAAATACTTTAACCATAGTGAATAGTCCAGACCATTTGGACCTTATATTTCCATGAAATAAGTGAAGCATTGAATTATAAAGAAGAACTAAGTAACTCGAGTGGAATTCTCTTTGCTTAATCTTTTGGGCATGGTGAAACTTCATATTTTCTTTTTATAAGGTGGAACTATCATTGGCATAGAGATGGATTAGTCCATCTCATTCATATATTCTAATCTCAATTTCATGGCATCACTACATTCTAGATTAAGCTTATTCAATGCCTACAATCCTTATGCTCAAGTTCAACAGGAAAGGGGCATGCTTGTCCATACACAAGATGATATTGAAATGCACCCATAGGGGTCTTGAATGACATTTTATAGGCCTAAAATACATCATACAACCATCTATCAAGTCTATTTGATTGGTATTCAGAATTTTCTCTAAGATAGACTTGGTTTTCTGATTGGAGACCTCAATTTTCCCACTCTTCGGAGGATGGCATGTAGTTTTCAACTTTTGTTTGTTACCATATTAATCAAGAAAGGTTTTGAAAAGATTGTTGTAAAAGTTCGAGCCTCTATCACTAATGATACCTCTGAGTGTTCTTGATCTAGAGAAAATACTCCTCTTTAGAAAGACTGTGATGCTCTTACCTTCATTGTCACCCACTAGAACTCAAACTCCACTACCGCTATTATGTATTTTATCCCATTTGAGCTCACATATAGGCCCATAAAGTCAATACCCTAATCATCAAACAACACAAGCTCAAGGATAGTCATCATTGGAAATTCATGTATGCTTGAGATGTTCCCATGCCTTTGACATTGGTCACAAACCCTAGCATAATCATGCATATCTTAGTAAATGGTGGACCAATAGTAACTATATTATAAGATCTTATGTGTAGGTTGCACACCTCCATGATGATCTCTAACGAATTAAAGTTATATGCCTCTAAGATACTAATCATCTCAACTTCAAGAACAAATCGTCGAATAACTATATCTGCACAAACCCAAAACAAGTATGAATTATAGGAAATAAACTTACTTACCTCATGCATAAATTCGTATCACTACTGAAATGACACATCTACTGGAACTAGATAACTCATCAAATAGTGGGCGAAATTTGAAAATCAATGGATTAAGTCCTATGATGTTTCCAAGACCTGCTCTTATAGAAACCATTATCAATTTAAAGTTTCTCCCCTAGTTTCAGAAATATTGCATCCTCAAGGCATGATAAATGGTTGTCTACCTAATTTTCAGTCCCCTTTTGGCCCTTGACCTCAAAGTGAAATTCCTACCATAGAAGTACCCATCTAATCAACCTTAGATTTGAATATTTATTCACCATAAGAACTCTAAGTGCTACATAGTTATTTGGCACAAATATTTTTTTTCCAATCAAGTAAGACCAAAATTTCCTAAATTCAAACACAGTAGTAAGAAACTCTTGTTCAATCTCGGTGTAATTTTTCTAAGTGATATTAAGTGCTTTGCTAGCATAGTAAATGGGATGTAGGATCTTCTTTCACCTTTTTCCAAAGACATTGCCTAGTGTTATGCCACTAGCATCACACATAAACTTAAATAGCAATGCCCAGTTCAAAGACATAATGATAGGGACTGAAATCAACGTCATTCAGACACCCAAACACTTTTACATGTGTTATTAAACATAAATTTTAGAATACTTTATAAAAACTTGCACAATGGATTCGCCATTTTAGAGAAGTCCTTGATGTATCTTTTATATAAACCTATATGTCCCAAAAAAGTATGAATGCCCTTGACATAAATTGGTGGTGGAAATTTCTCAATCTCCTCAATCTCTTCCTTATCAACCTTAATTCCCATCATACAAATACTATGACCAAGAACTATGCCTTCTTTAACTATCAAGTGGTACTTTTCCTAGTTTAGCACCAAGTTACATTCCTCGCATCTCCTTAGAACATCGAAAAAATGTTCCAAACAATCATCAAATAGGTCACCCAAAATAGAAAAGTCATCCATGAAAACCTTAATAGTGACCTAGACCATGTCAGAAAAGGTAGGAGTCATACAATGCTAAAAAGTGGAAAAGAGCATTACACAAGCCAAATGGCATCATCTTATATGCAAATGTCCCATATGGACTAGTGAAAATGGTATTCTCTCGGTCTTTGAGGGGAATAAAAATCTATTTATACCCCTAATAACCATCTAGAAAACAATACCATCCCTTACCAGAAAGATGATATGACATCTGGTCCATAAAAACCATAGGAAAGTGCCCCTTATCAATCCATGAATTCAACTTTCTATAGTCCATGACAACACTTCATGTGGTGACTAGCCTCATAGGAATTAGCTCATTCTTATAATTGGGAACCAGTTTGATTCCCCCATCTTTGGCACATATTTAACTAGACTTACCCATTTGCTTTCAACAATTGTATAAACCCATCCAACCAATCGATAATATTTTTATTCACAACATCTTGTATATATGGATTCAAGCTTCATTGGTGATCAATGCTATTTATATAATCTATCTTAAGTTAGATTTTATGTGAAATAATCCCAAGTGAAATTCAAATAATGTTAGTAATGTAACATCTAATAGCTCTTTTGAACCTCTAAAAAATAGAAACTAAGGCTTTAACCTGCCACTATAACAAATCAACTTCTACGTTAACCGACAAGGTTTTACTATTCCTTAAAAACACATCTTGCATATTATAAGGAAGGTAATTGAGCCCCAAATTAGGAGGCTCCTCAATAGATAATGTAGACGGAGGGTTTACTCTATTATTCAGATCAAGATCCAGCTTCTTTGGTGCATAAGTCTACGAACCCCTACCAAAAAGTTCTCTCACCATCTCATCATATTCATCAATACATCATTGTCAAAATTAATTATTACAATTGTAAGTTACTCAACACTGAGTCTTTACTTAATTGAAATTAACAACGCATCCTCATCTATGGTTTCTATCATAAATATCACATGCATATCCTTTGGATACTTCATAGACTAGCATACATTAAAAGTAAGTTGCTCTATATTCCATAGAAATTTCATCTGCCCAGTCTCTATATCAACCAATGCCCGTCCAGTTATGAGAAAAGGACTTCCTGATATAATAGGAACCACAAAGTCAACCTCACAGTTAAGAATCAAGAAGACATCTAAAAATATAAAGGATGCCACCATTACTAATCTATTACATAAGATTCCCACCGACTCTTCCATAGTGTGATCTGCCATCAGAAGTCTTATAGGGGTAGGTTTAGGTGTCCCCAACCCTAAATTTTTGAAATGAACTGGAATCATAAATTAATACTATCACCTAGGTCACATAAGGCCCTTAAAATATTTAAAGACCCGATAGCAAGGAAACACGAAGGATTGAGGATCTTACTTCTTCTCTACTAGAGATTGAAAACTAATTCCACTACAGTGATGCACATTATCCACATGCTCAACTCTCACTTTTCTCTTCTTAGCCACCAAGTCATTTATAAACATCATATAGGTTGACATTTGATCTAGATCCTCGACAAGATGGATGTTCACCAATGACTCCTTCAGAATTAAAATAAAATTTTGATATTTTCTTAATTTGATTTTATTTTTCAATCTTTGGGAAAAGGAGGAAGAGGAGTTCATGGAATAGGCTTCAACAATAGTGTGACTTCCTTACTTTTTCCTTTGTCAACCTTAACCCTTTTTTCAACAACTAGAAGATTTTCAATGCATCCTCATTCACCTCCAATAGTTTTTGTTCATTCTCATCCACAACATTAATGATCGCGGGGTCATTTCTCTTGTCATTAACCATAGGCGTAGGTGGATCAAAAGTAGCCTTACTACTCTGAGTAGTGATGGCTAGGCAATGGAAATCATTCTTAGGATTTTTGTTGGTGTTGCTTGAAAATTTCCTAATGGATATTGGTTTAGTGTGGTTAATATTTGACCAAATTATTTCTCAAGCTACCTAATGGAGGTCTTATGAGATTTAACTTTTTGGATCATCCCTGAAATGTTTATCCTAATCTCTTTAAGGTGATTTTCCTAACTCCCAATCCTTTAGTAAGTTTCGTAAGAAAAGATTTCATCCTTAAATTTCAAGACATAACATCACGATTTACCTATGGAACATAAAGTCCACTTTTCCCCATATAATTATTTTTCACTTCAAATCACCATGTTTGTCCCTACTTCTGTCTTTATACCCAGACCTATTATAGTTATCTCCATAATAGTTCTAACCATAATTCCCTTACCTAGAGTTCTAATTTCTTTATTAGTCCCTTATCTCTTAGCTTAGAAACCCAATACCTCTTTGTTAAGATATTTAGCCTCATCCTCAGAATTTGAATCTTTATATATAGAAGTCTTACCTTAAGAACCCATTTCATTGACCTATTCTTGCTCTAGCTATCATAAATTACTTATTAAGCAACATATTATTTGTCCTTAGTTGTGAGACCTCTTTAGCCACTGTGTCATCTAGTTCTCGTTGGTCAATGGTTTTCATAAAATGATCATTGGTTTTCATAAAATGATCCAAGATCTCAGACGAATGCTCCCATTGTAGGATTATCAAAATCCCACTAGTGATAGTACCTACTACAACTATAGCATTAGTATTCAATGCCTTATAGAAGATATCAACAAATTTCTACCAGTAATCCTATGATTTGGCATGTTTTGGAGCTTCTTCTTAAACCTCAACCATGTCTCGTATAGTGCTTCTAAATGCAACTAACAGGAGTTATATATCTCATCTTTCAATTTCAACATTCTAGTGGGTGGGAAAAATGGATCCAAGAATTGAGTCCTCAACTTATTCCAATTAATAATAGATCCATGGGGAAACTCACCTAACTATAGAGTAGCTTCTCCTATCAGAGAGAATATAAAAAACCTTGGTTGATTAGCCTCCTAACTCATTATAGATAGATTAATAATGTGCATATCCATAAAATGTTAATGATATGTATATTTGCATAATATGTAGGCAGTATAGTAAACAACCCTAAAAAATTTAGTAACTAGATCATCGCACTCGTGATGTCAAACTTAGTACCTTAAGGAAATTCTAGTGGAATAATCTCACCAATTTTAATCAGCTTTACATAACCCAAATCTTTCTCTAGATTATCATAAGTAGATAGATATTATTCAATGTATTACTTTCTACTATTTCTTCTCAATCTGTCCCTCTTATCAAGTGCAACTACATTATCTGCCTCTTCTAATCTAGCCCTTTCTCCCCTTATTGCTCATTGGGGAGCTGCTTGCCTCATATTTTCCTTAGCCATGAATGGAGAAAAAAGTTGTCTTACAATTTCCTAAACCTCATGTTGTAGTGGAAGACTCAAAATTACTAGGTCATCACAACCCCCCTCGAGCAAGATTTACTAATCATGAACTCCTTCTCTCTTCATGCTTTGATTTTATCTCAAAGTTCTCTCAAGTTCACGATCAAATGTAATCAGGGAATTGCTTTGACTCCTACTATGAAGCATACACCGGTGTGTTCCTAGAAACAGTAGAAAAAGTAAAATTAGTAAATAAAACCAATAGCCCAATAAAAATAATCACTTAATTCCATAATCGCATTCCCATCAACAATACCAAAATTTCATGTCGCCCAAATTATACCTCCCAAAAAGTATAAAGCAGTTAATGAATCAAATATAAAAACCAACAACGTTGGGGTCGAAACCACGTGAAATAAGATAAAATCTGATCAAGTATTTATCTATGTAATTAGAAAATAATTAAAAGAGGGGGGTCTTTTGAAGCAAGATCAAAAATAACAAGAATTGGTTACTGGAGATGATATAAATGCAATACCCCGGGAAATTTTTTATTGAAATTTTGTGCGTAAACGTGTTGGGTTCTATCTTCTAGGATGAATTATAAATTTTCCGAGTGGAATGTATTAGATTATAACCCACCATTGCGTAGATTATTAAATAAGATTTCCAACGATATGTGGATCATCCAAAATGGACACCCGAGCGACGAGTTATGAACATTTAGATCGAACTGTGAATAGTAGTGAATAGTAAAACGTGCAGGAAAAAGTACTGAGGCCTGACATATTTTTGCTCCAAGTTTAAACAATCATAACTCCTTGTAAATAATAATCAGGGTGATCTACTATATATAAACGGAAATCTCTTTGAGTCTTCTTTCCAATGAAATTGGTTTCATCCAATTTGTCTATCGGAGCAAAAAGTTATGGTCGATCTACTTCAGCCTATCAAAAGTGAATTTTTGGGTCAAATTCAAACGATCATAACTCCTCGTACACAATGATCTGGGTGATATACTATATATCAATGGAAAGATATGAGAGTCGTATTTCTAATGAAATTAGTTTCATCCAATTTGGATATCGAAGTAAAATATTATGGTTGATCTACTTCAGAGTATCAAAACAGTCCATCAAAGGACAGATTCGAGAATTAATTGATTTTTAGAGGCGTTTTGGTCATTCCCCCTCACCAAAAATCCGTCCAAACCATATATTAAAGCCTATTAGAAGTATTATATGTTATATTTCATCAAATTCCCTCAAAAAGAAAACCCTAAGCTCCTACATCCAACTTCAAGAACCTCCAAAGTTCATCATTAGTTCTGCAAATTTATTCAAGATTCCAAGTTCCTAGTTCAAGAACTCCAAGAACCATTATTCAAAGGAACGATTAACATCTCAAAAATCAGTATCGATCTAAAGTTCATCATTCAAGGTATGTGGGGTTTTTCAATAAGAACTCTTTTTCGTTCTTGTGCCCAAAAGTAATTTTCTTTACAAAGGCATGATTTTTATTTGATTTTTATGAATTTGAAGCGTTAACCCATATCTTATGATGATTATTATGAAATATTGATGTTTATAATTTTGAAAGATGAATTTACATGTGTGGAGATATAAAGCATGAATCTTTAATGATATTTATCATGATTTTGATATTTGGGTCGTGAATCCCCATTGAAAATTGTGTTTTTTTAAGAAAGTGTATGTTATAAGCACGTTGATGTTGAATATTTGAGATATTTTGAATGATTTGACCTTTTGGTCTTAATGGAGTTATTTTGAAATCGAGTGTGAAGGAAATCCACAACGTGGTTGATTTTGATAGACGGGAAGCATGATGGCTCCCAATGTATATTTATATATTACTGAAATTGTTTTGTGGTAGTTTGTCTTTGAAATGATCTGAGCTAAGTCCGAGATGAATCTTTAGCACCGAGTGGGAGGTATAAAGTAACCTTACTTCCTTAGAACTATGTGCCCCCGTAGGAGTGAGCCTGAGGCTAATTTATATAGTGATCACTAGTTTTTGTGGATTTGATATCGATAGTCCTACTCCGATGGCAAGGATAGGATGGCTCTCCCCAACGTGCGTTGTATGTTGGACCTCATGTAGCTCACATGGTTTATGTCGCTTATAGGATCTCCCAGTGTGTGTGTGTGTTTCCTTGTGTCTATTGTGAATGGTGAAGTGATTTGAAAGTGGAATTGTGAAAGTTATTCTTTCGAAAGATTTAAATGATATTTACATTATGAGAATTGATATTCTTGATGAACCGAAAGTGATTGACAAATTATATGATGACTCACATGTGTTACTGTACTATTTCATCCTCTCATGATTATGATGATTTTCTTCACACTATGTGAGTCTTTCATACATCCTACATATTTCTTATAAATATTTATGATGATGATTTGTATACAACTGCATACACCCCCATATACTTGGTTCCTTTCCATGGTAATGACCCACATCTTCGGATGTGAGATGCATTTTCTCGGAATATAGGTTCAGGTACTCAGTTCCAGGTTCGACAGTGATTCTTCGGGCACACTGTTCTACATCCTTTGTTGTGGTGAGTCCTCATGTTCTGAGGACGTGATGTCTGATGTTGGTTTCACGGAATTGTTTACATTTGATAACTGAGTATGAGTTAGTTGGGGCATGTCTCAATAGCTCGCTGGTTTTATTGATTTTTTTGAGGCTTGTCAGACTTGTATAGATATTGGGAGTTGACTAAAAAGTCATATTTTGTTATCTTTCTGAAATTCTTTTATTCTTGGATGATGATTACTCTGTTGATATTTGAGGGTTATTTATGGAAACCCCGTTGATTTGTGTTGAACTAAATGAAAATGGCTCAAAGGGTTAGCTTGGGGCTACTCGTAGCCTCAAGCACCGTGTGACGCTTCGGGACCCATTCTGCGGGGGTTACAATAACTTACCTTGAACTTATTAAAATTCTCCACCAGTGTTGAGCAGACAAATCCAACTAAAATATTGTGTAATCCACACCATGAGTCTCAAGAAGGCCTAATCCACGAAGACTATCCTCACAAGCAGTCAAAAACTCATATGCATCCTCTGCAGGAGAACCAGAAAATCTAGACAGAGACAACCTCAAAAACCTACCCAGCATCTTTTTCTCATCAGCAGACATAGTAGGATGGGTCACAACTAGGTGAGCAACTGTCAGCTGAGCAACTGCCGACATAGGGGGAACCTCAACTCTAGGAGCTGCAGCTATAGGCTGCATTTCTGTCCCAACAGTCTGCAAACTATCACCAATACCCAATAGCTAAACCAAATCATCTCTACGAAATTAAGAGGGAATAAAATTCGGTGAAGATTGGGCTGGGGCCTGGCCCACCGCTGGCTGAGGTGGTGGAATCTTTGGCTCAGGTGCTGGAATGGAGTTTGGGGGAGGCCCATCTCGATCCCTAACTGAGCACACATATTAAGGTTGATCTCTAATAGGGGAAAGATCCCTGGATTGGATCTCAAAACCCTCTTCATGCATTGCTGCATCACATGTCCTGGGCATCTGGGAAAGATTAAAGTCAAGAAAATATCCTACAAACCAACTCAGACTCTTTGCACGATATGAGTGAAAGAAGTGAAAGACTCCAAATAATTTCCCATATCCTCACAAATATTGGAAATAAGTGTTAACATTCCGATCCACAAAACTCTATTAGATACTTGGTCTTATACCAACAATATCTGTGAAACCTAGGCTTTAATATTATTATGTCATGACCCGATTAACAGGTTGTGATGGCACCAACAAAACCCACCAAATGATTAGCCAACACCATAAATTGGAGCTAAGGAAATGGGTTACTTCTATAGAAACGCCCAACAAGTACTCAACGATCTCAACTCCAGGAGCTAAACCTATCTCAAGAAGATTAACAAAGCATGGTCTCAGCTCAGCGAAAACAACTAATACTCAGGTCTGTACAAAAAGGTACAGAAGTATAGTATGAGTACCAACTAATACTCAGTAGGCATCATCGGCTAACTGAGTTAAATTATTATATAAAGTAAGATAAAAACTATTAGTCAAGATACAAAATCAAACCTGAAGTGTACCCATTTTTATTGTACAAAAAAAATAACCGACTATAACAATAATACGACATCCCACATCAATACATAACACAATCACAATCAAAATGAAGGATCAATTCAGAAGCGTAAACATCATACAAATACTATCACAATCATGAAGCGATAAGTAAAAAACTTAAAACATTATCCCATACCACTGGGAAGTACACCCAAAATAACATAAGTAAAGAACTCAGCACAACGTCCTATACCACCAGAAAGTGCACCAATAGATCAATTCATCAATGCATCAAGAATATGTATATACACAATAAACTCGCATTTACCATGATTCTCATATTTCCATTAACGGCCATTTGCCAAGTCCCATAGTCATCATCAATTACCGCAATTCAATACAAGTAAAACTAATATAATCATAGCCATAGTTATATATCCATTTTAACATATATGCCATTTTACTATCAAAATTTCTATTCAACACATTTTAACTAAACAATATCCACCAACTAGTATTCTAGGCATTCTAGCCATCAAGTAAACATAACAACTTAACATACACAACTAGTTCTAAAGTTAACCCATTTTAATAGGTGAATTCCATTACATAGCCATTTATTCAATCCAAGTATATTTACTAGGTGAATCATTAATTCTGCACATTCTTACATTTACAAATCAGCCTCAATTCAATAATCGGTATATTTTACTCCTATTCACTATTTTGTATCAACTAGAGCCATAAATCATAACTAGTGATTAATAGAAGATATTTACAGACAACTTATTAAGGTAAACATCATATCCTAAGTTCACCTAAGGACTTGCCCATTCAATGACATAACCACACGTACAGATATATATTCATATACACTTACCATATATAACATCACCATAACACTAGTATATCTTTCAGGTGTACCAGACATCATCATACATCAATACCTCTTTGGAATTTATCAGGCATCATCACCTTATAAATATATTTTTTGGATTCACCAGACTGATCACATAATTCATCAGGCATTATCACAACATTAATATACGTTCTAGATTCACTGGGCATTATCACATAATCAATATATCCTCCAAATTCACCGGTCATCATCACATTATTAATATGTCCTCATGACAACAATAAATACATACATATAGCCAAAGCATGAAATAGTACAAGCCATAATCGATAAGGTGTAAGGAAGGTGAGGGAATAAATATACAGGTACTTTACCATTAATTATCACCACATTAAATGAGTAGATGCATGGGCATGTGTATCGAAATGATATAAGAAATCACCACTTTATATAGTTTAACCATGATTAATAACAAG
This sequence comes from Capsicum annuum, assembly GCF_002878395.1. NCBI lineage: Eukaryota > Viridiplantae > Streptophyta > Magnoliopsida > Solanales > Solanaceae > Capsicum > Capsicum annuum. The sequence goes on along the minus strand of NC_061120.1, from coordinate 148,168,405 downwards.
TCAATGATAAGTTATGGGTATGTCTTCTAGAATCCTTCACCCTCATGGTTCATAATACTAGTAAGAGATTCTTTTACACCAATATTAGTTTAGTCATTAAGCTTGAATCATAATAAGGGTTGTGACATAATTCAAGGATCACATAGTAAACTTAGCCAACTATTTAAGCGATGACATAACCATAGATTCAATTCACAAGAATTTCCAATGTTATCCATATCATATAAAGAAGATAACCAATCAAGTATATACATTATGCCAATATCAACAAACTGCATAAGCCAATTACTGGGTTTAGCCATATATCACCGAAACTATAATCTACGCATTCAACAACTATATTGGTATCTAAGAAGTTACATTGTTCATACTTAAGGCGAGTCAAGTTTTGCTTCTAATAATCCCCCAAAGTTCTCTTTTACACGTCAAACTTCTACCAAGAACTAGGCTAAGTTATCTAATTCATCCCTTAATGACTTACCAATCCCCACTAGTTCTATAGGCCAATTCTTCTTCAAACACTCCTCCTAAGTCATCCCAAGAACCTAAAGGAATTTAACCAATAAGTATATCTAGTTAACATACCTCTAAGGTGAGTGAATAACACCACACTCATCTATTAGAGCAACTAGAGTATTCTTATAATATTCATGACATCATAGTTCTAACTAGCCAAGGTTATAAACTATGAGTCAACTATCCCACTTAATGGGTTTTAAGACCTAAGCATCCAACTAGTCCCAAATATTTCCATCTACCAATTCAACATCTAACACCCCACCCAATTTTATCAAGATATCAAAGTAATATATTAATAAAGATCAATTTAACTACAAGTAAGCCTAACCTACCTCGAGTCCAAATAGCTCACAAACCAACTGTAACACCCCAAAAATTGGTCCCGAGATATCACACAGTGCTCGAGACTACGAGTAGCCTCAAGCTAACCCAGTAAGCCTTCTACTAAATCTGAAGCTCAAAATAAAGTAAATGTAGATATATAGTCAAAGCTAAAATGCAAAAAATTATATGAGCTGAGCTAAAATCATCTGAATATAATATTCAAAAGTACTAAAATCAAGAATCTAATCAATAAATACTTGAAATATTAATCATATCAAGCAGTCTGACAAGCCTCTACTACTATAACTAGAGAGCCACTAGGACAAACCCCCAAGTTGACTCGAATTGTCTGTGAATACTAAATCATCTATACTAGTAAGCTGAAAAACTAAATAATTGGGTCCCCAAACTATGACGAATCACCAACTATTTGGATGCATATAGTGATACTTAAAATCAATCATGTTGCTGAAACTGGACACCTAAACCTACATTATGATACAATGTAGTACATAGACGTATATATGAATCAGTACTTCTGGATTGTACTGATTATATGTAGATGACTCACATAAGACAGAATATCTGAAAATTGAAAATCATAATCATAAATAGCAAATCATATTGCATATATCTAGTGTGTCATAACATTTAGTTTCTAAAAGTTGTACTTGTATTCTGTCTTCAAATCATGTTGTCTAATGGTAGAAAGGACTCACTTTTATATCTAAACTCTGAAAGCTGACATTTGTTACTAATGCCTTATGTAAAGCAATAGCTGAATAAAACTTGTGAGCCTTTACACTTATTTTGTAAAAGCTTTTATGTTATTCTTTACTCTTTTCTATAAGTTGTAGGGAGGTTTTTCTAACCGAAATACACTATGTGAGCTATCATAGTGTCAAACATCTATTTCCCTTATGGGAAAACCTCACATTGGTGAGAGGTGTCATACTTTTGCTAAGGAGTACAACCTAATCTAAGTGATCACATCTGTATCTATCATTTATATAGAAATGAGAATAATCTAATAATCTGAATCTACGTTGGCTCATAATTTTGGGGCATGTAAACACACCCAAATCGGTGCTAAATACTACTCCCTTTAATTTGTATGCTCATTCTATAGGAAATCCACTTTAAAAATTAATATAAGGGTTTACAATGAATACCTCTTGTAAATCTATTTACTATAAATAGTACCTAAATCTATAAAGTAGATTCCATATCTAAACTGAGATCAAAAGATCAAATCTGTGTTCAAAATATGACTATAACAAGTCATGAGATGCTTAAAAGCATAATCTTCTTGAAATAACAACATTCAAACTTGGACTAGTAACCCATGCATCTATTTCATGTTAAATCATCATAAAACTTATGATGAGTAATGAAAATATTGATAATTTAAGTCTAAATCTAGAAATTTCTTGAATACGCATGAAAATACAAAAGTAGTCATGCAATTTAAGATCTAATTCACTTGCAATCTCAATATCTTGCAAATAACAATATTGGGTATGAACCCTAATTTTGAAACTCGTGGGTAATCATAGAAAATCATGTAACTTTGTAATTAAATACTAGTTTTTGTTACAAGGATAAAAAAATTATCCTTGTTGAAAACTCCACATACTTTAATTGATGATTAGATGAAGAAACTTGCACTTTGAGTTCCTATTTGTGCTCTAGAAGGTAGATTCTTAAAGTTCTTGAATTGGAAATCTTTAATTTTGAACTATCTTAGAAAAATAATGGTGGAATTTTGATTTCTTGGGGATTAAGGTTTGATGTTCTAGGGTTTCTTTCAGAGAAAGTTGATGAAAATTGATCATAATAGGCTTAGAATAGGTTTAATCCTCTGTTATTCATGATTTGAAGGCCTGGGAAAAGACTAAATTGCCTTTTTAAAATTTTACTTGGAACTGGAATTCCTGATTTTGCCTCCCGCCATGACGCGCCACTATTATAGTGGCTTACTGGAAAAAGGACGATCGTCATTTTGGCCTTTGGCTGGATGCGGTGCAATTGCGTTGCGCCACTGGAAAACAACGAATGTCATTTTGCACTTCAACATGACGTGATGTCTGTCCAATTGGGAATTTTAGCGCGATATAGGCTAATCGTATTGAGCTACTGGAATGGGACGAACGGGAACTGGAGCTTTACCCCAACGCGGGCCAATTACGGTGCTTCACTAGAATTGGACAATTGCAAATTTTTCCTTCACTGCGTGCGATGCTTACTGCGCTGATCTACTACTTTCACTAAAATCACCATAATTTCTTAACCGACTATAGGATTAAGGAGAAATTGGTATCATTGAAAAGCTAATTCAATTATCTACACATTGAAGGGTCTAAAGCTGGAAAATTCTACTTGTATCAACAGTTATTCATTTTTAAAGTTAACTCTTAACATTCTATGAGGTAAACTGAGCTAAGTAAAGTATAGGGTATTACATTATTTCCCCTTAAGGAACATTCGTCCTCAAATAAGACTAATTAAACTGAAGATTTTGAGGAACTGACCTGAAAAAACTGCATGACTGAATCTAAAACATACTGAGCAATTGAACTAATCTGTGAGACTGTTACCTTCATCTTAATCTGAGTTTAGGAAGAAGAGATGAGGATACTTAGTATGGATATCTGCTTCTGCTTCCTAAGTAGCACCTTCAATAGACTGATTTCTCCACAAAACTTTAACCAAGGGAACTTCTTTATTCATTAGTCCACGGATCTGATAATCAAGAATCTCTACTGGAACTTCTTCGTATGAAAGGCTATTCTAAATATTTATGCTTTCTAAAGAAACTACAACAGTTGAGTCATCCATGCACTTCTTCAATAAGGACACATGGAACACTAGATAAACTGATGATAACTCTGTTGGTAACTCAAATTCATACGCTACCTTTCCCACGCGACTCAAAATCCTGTAGGGGCATATATATCGGGGGCTAACCTTCCCCTTTTTGCCAAATATTTTTACCCACTTCATGGGTTAAACCATCAAATACACAATATTATTTACTTCAAACTCAAGATCTCTCCTTCTTACGTCTGCATAAAATTCCTGACAACTCTGAGCTACTTTAAATCTCTCTTGAATCAGCTGAACTTTCTACATGGCTTCAAACACCATATCTGGCACAATCAAAGCAGCTTCACCCACTTTAAACCAACCAACTAGTGATCTACATCTCCACCCATAAAAAGCTTCAAATGGCGCCATCTAAATGCTAGAATGGTATCTATTATTGTTGGCAAACTCAATCAATGACAAGTGGTCATCCTAACTGACTTTGAAATCAAGACCACATGCCCTCAACAAATCCTCTAAGGTCTGAATCGTCCTCTCTACCTGACCATCTGTCTACGGATAAAAATTTGAACTGAGATGAACTTAGGTACCAAGACCCATCTGAAAGGCTTTCAAAAACTGAGAGGTAAATTGAGTACCCCAATCTGAGATGATGGACAAAGGAACTCTATTCAATCTAAAAAACTCTCTTATATACATCTTAGCATAATCTTCAACTGTGTAGGATGTGTGAATTGGCAAGAAATGAGATAAGTTAGTCAATCTGTCTACTATAACCCAAATTGAGTCATTAGTCAATCTATCTACTATAACCCAAATTGAGTCATGTTGATGACGCGAATAGGGTAACCCTACCACAAAGTCCATGTTTACGTTTTCCCACTTCCAAAAGGAAATACTAAAATCCTACAAAGTGCTACCAGGTCTTTGGTGCTCTACCTTAACCTGTTGATAAGTTGTATACTTGGTTACAAATTCTGCTATATTTTTTTTCGAACCACTCTACCAATAGACTTCCCGCAGATCGTGGTATATCTTAGTGGCTCCCAGATTAATAGAACAACGCGCACCTTGTGTTTTTCCATAATTCACTACCTCAAATCATCAACATATGTCACACATAATCTACCTTAGTATATCAACACACTATTTCCCTCTTGGGAGAAAACCTCTACCTTTTGGTATTTAACTGAACCCTTCAGCTTGACCAAACTAGAATCCTTATCTTGCTTCTCTTTTACTTTAAAAACCAGAGAGAATTCTGAACTACTCTAAACCCAAACATTACCTTCAGCCGATTCAGCCAACCTCACACCTAATCTAGCTAACCAATGAACTTCTCAAACTAGTTCTCCCTTATCATTCTCCACATGGGCAACAATACCTATAGAAAATCTACTAAGGGTGTCTGCCACTACATTAGCCTTTCTCGGATGATACAACATGATCATATCATAATCCTTCAACAATTCTAACCACATTCTCCGATGAAAGTTTAACATCCTCTAAGTAAACACATGCTGCAAACTATTATGATCCGTAAACACATCAACATGCACCCATAAAGATGGTGCCTCTATATTTTTAATGCAAACACAACAACAACTAACTCAAGTTCATGGGTAGGGTAGTTCTTTTTGTGAGGCTTAAGTTGTCAAAAGGCATAGGCTATAACCTTACCCATGACCTTGAGTTAGCTTCTGTTGTGAGGGTAGTTCTTTCCGTGAGGCTTATGCTGTCTAGAGGCATAGGGTATAACCTTATCTCTTTATATAAAAACACAACCTAAACCAATTCTAGAAGCATCACAATAGACAACAAACCCATATGTACCATCAGGTAGCGCTAAAACTGGGGTTGAAGTGAGTCGAGTCTTCAACTCCTGAAAATTCTTCTCACAGGATTTGACCAATGAAAATTAACTTTTTTCTGAGTCAATCTAGATATAGGGGATGCAATAGAAGAAAAATCCTCAATAAAGCATCTATAATAGCTAGCTAAACCCATGAAACTTCAGATGTCTAGTGAAGAGATAGGTCTACGCCAGTTTTTTACTACTTCTGTTTTTTCTGGGATCAACTCTAATGCCATAACTGGAAAAAATATGACTGAGGAAAGCTAATGATCTTAGCCAAAATTAATATTTACTAAATTTGGCAAACAAATGGTGATTCTTAAGAGTTTGCAACATAATTATAAGGTGATTTGCATGATCATCCTCACTACATAATAGATAAGAATATCATCGATAAAGACTATGAAAAATATGTACAAATATTGTTTGAACACTCTGTTCATCAAGTCCATAAAGGATACTAGGGAATTTTTTTGTTCGAAGGACATGACTGGAAACTTAAAATGACCATAACGGGTTCTGAAAGCTATGTTTAGAATATCACATTCCCTTACTCTAAGCTGATGTTAGCTGGATCTAAGGTCTATGTTGGAGAAATAACTTGCATCTTGGAGCTGGTTAAATAAATCATTAATCCTAAGAAGATGATATTTGTTTTTCTTATTCAGTTGACGATAGTCAATGCACATTCACAAAGAACCATATTTCTTTCGCATGAATAGGATGAGAGTTCCCCATAGAGAGACACTGGGCCTTAAGAAACCTTTATATAATATATCTTTAAGATGCTCTTTTAACTCTTTAAGCTTGGCTAGAGCCATACAATAAGGAGGAATAAAGATAGGTTGAGTATCTGGGAGAAGTTCAATACTAAATTCTATTTCCCTATTGAAAGGTACCCCTGACAAATCTTTGGGAAAAACATTAGAACATTTATTGACTACACGGACTAACTGAATTGTTGGAGTCTGCGACTTAGTGTCTTTTACTTGAACTAAATGATATGTACACCCTTTTGAGATCAATATCCTATCTTTAAGATAGGATATGAAATGACTCTTGGAAGACAGTGAATTACCTTTCCACTCAAAGACTAGCTTATTTGGAAACTAAAACTTCACCACTCAGGTACGACAATCTATGGATGCATAGCAGGAATAGAGCCAATCCATACCAAGAATAAGGTCAAAGTCAACCATATCCAATTCTATTAAGTCTGCTAATATGATCTCATGAAGGATAGTGATAGGACACTTTCTATAGATTTATTTGGCAACACTAACTAACCTACTGAGTTAGAAACTAAGAAGGTCTCAGGTATCTTTTTAGAACCTATTTCAAAATTTATTGTAACTAGTGGGGTCACATAAGACAAATTTAACCAGGGTCTAACAAGACATAAACAACTACAGACACGAAGCATACCTGTAACACATCTGGTGAATCCTCTTGCTCTTGACGGGATGGTAAATCATAAAACTAATTTTGGCACTGACCGACACCGGTACTAGATGATGCACCCTGAGGAGGGACTAGGTGACCTAGAGGAGATGGTGCACTAGTAGCTTGAGTTTGGGGACGAACATCCCTGTTTCTCTACTTAGCATGTAGACACTCTTTGATTTTATGACCTAATTTACCACAATAATAACAACCTTTTTGTTTCAACAACCACTCACCGAGATGATTCTTACCATACTTAGCATATGGATGATAACTAGGTTTTCCACTCACACTATTCTAAGATTTGGACATAGAAGTCTTACCTCACTGCTCTTGCCTAGATCTGGGGGTGGGAGCACTAGCTAATGATGGCACTGACATAGATGAATGATTCTAAAATAGCAAATGATTTTCCCCTCTAAACTATGTCTGAACATACTCAAACTACTTGGTTCTAGCCTTCTTATTTTCTCTCTCTCTCCCTTTTAACTATTTTACCTCAATCTATTTTACATGATCATTAGCCTATCAAGATTCATGTCCCTAATAAGCATGGCAGTCCTACACTCCTTGACTACCAAACTAGATACTCTAGTAACAAACTTACTCATACTTTCCCTATGGTCAACCATCGTATTAGGGGCATACTTAACTAGTTAAACTTAAGACTGTACTCCTTCGCACACATCAATCCCTACCTCAGGTTCACAAATTCCTCAATCTTAGCTTCTCTCATTTTACACAAAAAGAACCTATCTAGAAATGCATCTTGAAACACCTGCCAACTCATAGGAGCTACATTCTTGCCTGTACCATTCTTTCATATAACCACCCAATCATATGCTACATCCTTCAATCTATAGGATGCCCACTCTACACTCTTCTTTTCAGAAATATGCATAGTCTGGGTGATCTTTTTTACCTCATCTAGAAAGAGTTATGGTTTCTCACCTACTTTTGACCCGAAGAACTTTGGCGGATTCATACTCATAAAGTCTCAAATTTTGGATGCTACTAAATCACCATTCTACTTAAGTAGGACTACCTCTTGATGGTTTCCCTGAACATTGGCAGTCACATCTTGGGCTAACACCTAAAAAACACCCAAAATTCAGCATGGGATATATTCTGTTTTAGAGGGTGAGTAGGCTGGGGAGATGTTATTATTTCTGTGGATGTTATCTTGACAAGGAGAAATATTCAACTTTCAATTAAGAGCATGATTTAAAGGTAGATCGAGATACTATAAACATGATAGATCATGAAAGAAAGAGATAATTTCCAAAAAACATCCCATAAAATCTTGCTGATAAATGTGGCGTGTTTTACACCCATGATCAAGACTCTACATAATGTGTCTTGTCTAACTCCCTAGGACTCTTATAACCTGAGGCTCTGATATGAAGATTGTAATGCCCTAAAAATGGGTCTCGAGACTTCACTCAGTGCTCGAGACTATGAGTAGCCTCAAGCTAACCCTGTAAGCCTTATACTAAATTTAAATCTCATAATAAAGTAATTATAGATATATAGTCACAGCTAAAATATAGAATTCTATATGAGCTAAGCTACAACCGTCTTAATATAATATCTAAAAGTACCAAACTAAAAAATCTAGTGAATCAATACTAGAAATTTGAATCATATCTAGCAGTCTGACAAGCCTCTACTACTAATAACTAGAGATCCACTAGGACAAACCTCGAGCTGACTCAAACTGTCTGTGAATATTTTATTATCTATACTAGTATGCTGAAAAACTGAATACTGGGTCTCCAAACTATAAGGACTCACCAACTTTTGGGATGAAGATAGAGATGCTCGAAATTACTCACGCTGCTGAAATAGAGTACCTGAACCTACATTATGAGACAATGTAGCACATAGACATGCATATGGATTGGTACTTCTGGATTGTACTGAGTATATCAGGGTAAATTCACAAGTAAATCAATATCTCAATATTATTATAAATTTGTAAAAGAATGCACGCTAAATATAGATGACTCACATAAGTTAGAATATCTAAAAACTGAAAATCATAATCAGGAATAGCAACATGTTGCATATATCTAAATAGTCATAACATTTAGTTTCTAAGAGCTATACGCGTATTCTATCTTCTAATGATGACGTCTAATTATTGAAAGGATTCACTTTTATCTCTGAAATCGTAAAGCTGACCTTTGTAACAAATGCCTCATCTAAAGCAATATCAAAATAAAATTTGTGTGACCTTACTTTTAGTGTATAAAATCTTTTATATTATTCTTTACTCTTTTTTGTGAGCAGTAGTGAGGTTCTTCTAACCGACATACACTATGTGAGCTATTATAGTATCCAACATTTAGTTTTCTTATGGGAAAACCTCACGTTGGGGAAAGGTGTCATACTCTTTCCAAGGAGTATAACCTAATCTAAGTGATCACATCTGTATCTGTCATCCATATAGAAATTATGATAATCTAATAATCTAAACCTACATTGGCTTGTAGTTTTGGGATATGTGAACATACTCAACTTGGTGCTAAACACTACTCCGTTTAATTTGTATGGTTATTCTATAGGAAATCCACTTTAATAACTAATATAAGGGTTTACAATGAAAACCTCATGTAAATCTGTTAACTGTAAACGTAGCTAAATCTATAAAGTGGATTCCATAGCTAACCTGAGATCAAAAGATCAAATCTTTGTTCAAAATCTGACTATAACAAGTCATGGAATTATAAAAATCACAATCTTCTTGAAATAACAACATTAAAACTAGAGCTAATAACCCATGCATCTATTTCTTGTCAAATCATCATAAAACTCATGCTAAGCAATGAAAATATTGATAATTTAAGTGTAAATCTGGAAATTTCTGCAATACGCATGAAAATACAAAAGTAGTCATGCAATTTAACACCTAATTCACTTGAAATCTAATAATCTTATAAATAAAAATATTGGGTATGAACCCTAATTTGAAACTTGTGGGTAATCATATAAAATCATGTAACTTTTTAATTAAAAACTTTTTTGGGCACAAGGATGAACGAATTATCCTTGTTGAAAATCCCACATACCTTCTTAACCGAGTATCAAATTAAGGTGAAATCAGTATCGTTGGAAATATAATTTACTTATCTACAAATTAAAGCGTCTAAAGATGGAAAATTCTAGTCGTATCAAGAATTGTTCATTTTTAATGTTAACCCTTAACATTCTAGGAACTAAAGTAAGCTAAGAAATGTATGGGGTATTACACCAATAATCTTTGGTTTCCCTTTCCTTAAAGCTTCTTCCACGAGCCAAGTTATCAAATATTATATTTTTTGCATTATAACATGAATAACAACACTCATATTGTACCATTGTACTTTTAGTCCAAAGATGACACCAAAAATCTTAATTGGGTCCCACTTATGAAAAATGAGTTTTTGAGACCAACCCATTGTTCAAATACCATTAGGGAGTTATAACTGTCAAGAAATTTTAGAAAATAATCTTATTTGTAGGTAAAATCAAGCCTCATGTCATATGGGGTTTAGGGTCCAAAAATAAGAAACAATACAAAAAGTTAAAGGATTCATACCTTAGATTCATAGATATCGTGAATACACAAGCTATTTAGGTTGAACACACAAGACTCACTTAGAGAAATTTACACTCTATTATGGTTTTAAAGATCAAGAAGGAGGCATAAATGACCAAATTCATGGTCAAGATGACATTTAAATTGTCCTTGCCTAGGACTCAAGAAGCGTAATCACACATACGTGCTATCAAAAAATTATGGCTTACGCGTTAACATCTCACCCACCGCAATTACAGTATCTCTCTATTTCAATTGATAACTGAAACTTAGAATTTTTATTTTGAGTTTTGACCAATTCTTCGAGATGCATTCGAAATCCAATACGAGTAAGTAAAATACACAACTATATAGATTTTTATGTTTTGGACTCATTGGCAAAGTTGAATTTTCCATTGGATATCATTTTACTAAAACTTTTTCTCGGCAGCCATTAGGAACCGATTAAGACTTCTTATAAGGAAAATTGTTCTAACAACCAAATAAACCACTAGGCAACTAAAATATTGATTCCATCAAGTCGTAAATAACTTGGGAAAGATATGGGAAAGCTCTATCGGCTAAATTAAGCAAGAATATAGAGAATGACCTAAGGGTCATTACATGCCTCCTAAGGCTAAGATTTTTTTAGTAGAGGTTCTTGTGGTTATCATGGTAGGTTAATTCTGGTATTCCCCCTTCTTCATATTAATTATTATTTGACCATATTTAAGGTGAATTTGTGTTTTTCAAGAGGGATTTGAGATTCGAGTATCACCAGTTTAAGATTAGAGCTTTGAATGTTCCAAAAATGGCTCTGTAGACTTGATATGGTCATTATGAGTTCCTTTTCATGTCCTTTGGGTTGACTAATGCCCTTAAATATTTATGGAGTTAAGGACTCTATTTCAGAGATTACGTGATTAGAAGTTATATACCATGTTTTCCAAGTGTAAGTTATGACTAGACTCTATCTATTTCTTAGGTAATGTGGTGACCAAGGATGGTATTATGGTTAATTCAACAAAGATAATGGTGATTTCTGATTAGGCTAGACCTACTTCTCTAATCAAGATTAAGTAATTCATCGTCTTGGCGGGTTACTATCAATATTTTGTTGAGGTTTTCTTATCTATTTCCCTCCTTTGACCAAGTTGACTTAGAAGAAGGTTGTTTTTCAGTGGTTGAAAGCTTAATAGAAGAGCTCTCAAAAGTTGTAATACCCATATTTCCCTAGCTTAATTTAAGTCATAGTACTTGAGTAATCCCATACAAAATTTTTAAAATAATTTGTATATTTCAGTTTAGAGACTTCCATTGGTTAGGAAATTCAATTAGCTTTCCAACGGTATAAAGTTCACCCAAATCTGACATCCAAGTGAAGATATAGATCCATTTTAGTAAGACAGTGTGCCACCTAAGCTATCAACGCATCCCGGAGCATGACCAAATGGCAATCGTCAAGTCTAGTTTTGCTTCGCGATATTTGCGCGTCAAGATATAGATATAGTTCACAATTGTCAATTTCAAATGAGGCAATGAAATTCCACCACATTGTGCCAAGGAACAAAATCAGATCTAGCGAGGCACTACGATGGCGGCGAGTCACACCACCAGTTCATTTTCCAGTTGTCCATTTTTCAGTGACATGATGCGATAGCACCACATCGCACTGGGTACCAATATCAAGAATTTTTAGTAATTCTACATTTTATGTCTAAGGGAATTAAAGTCTTTTACCCCTCACCCCAGTCTAAGAATGGGTACCTAGAATCAATCCCTAATTTCCAGAACTACGTAGCCAATGTAGGTTATGAGATGTCACCCATTAGATAAGACTGATATACTCAGGGATCACCTGCTAGCTTAGGACTGATCTCAGGGGTCACTCGTTAGTTAGGACTGACTCTACAGCAGTTGTTACTACCCGTGGCGCGATGCTAACACCCTTTTAATTGGGGTAACAGATTAGACCACAACTCAGTTATCTTATCTTATTTGGGGCACGTCGGTTAGATGATTACCTCCCACAGTTTCAGTTTCAGTCATTAGTATAGAACTCAGTTCAGTTCTATTGAATCAGGACTGTCAGATGTAATCAATCAGTATTTGCAATCACAGATTATCAGTTACTCATAATCAAAACTCAGTACTTAGCTTAAGAAAAGCTCAGTTAAAGTATATCTATATGTACAAATTGCATACCCAGTAATGATAGTAGTTTCAGTTATTCATGAACTCTCATGTTCAGGTACTCTATATCATTCATTTAATTATTGTTCATGCATATGAACCCTTGTATTCAGACTTACCTCATCTATCATACCAATATATTCCATGTACTAACGCATACTTTCTCTTGCCTTATGATGTATCATATCATAGGTTTGGACGCTCAGGTTCTTGACCACGCATAGTCAAATTAAGATTCAGCCAGCTGTATATTTATGAAAGACTCCGCTAAATCCTAAGCTTAATTCAGTCCTTTGGGCTTGTCAAGGGGTCCCATACATAGAATATTTTAGCTAAGTACTTAGACATAGTGTCATTTTAACCTAAGAAGTTTGGTAATCTTATTTCATGACCTTTACATACATTAAATTTTGATGTTTAGGTTGTGATTCATGATCAAGAATATCTGTAGCTGTTTCTGAACAAGTTTTGGATTTTTCAAACTTCATTTGAAGCTCATTTGGAATCCCAAAATAGTGAATCAACACGATATTGGCATGCCACATCGACTATCACATTGATTACTATTTTCCCCAGCTACCGGCATCCAATTCTAGTGAATCGATATGAATATGGTGTGAGGCATTAGCTATCGCATCGATGCCATTGATGTGCTGCATCAACCTGCATGTCGGTAACCTAGTTTTTAGTTATTGACAGACTGCATTCTTAGGGGTATTTAGGTCTTTTTCCCTCGATCCTCAGCGTCCAAAACACGAAATTAAACTCCCTATAGCAAAAATATAGTCATTCTTTCTTAAATTTGCTTAAGAACAAAATCCTAAAAGATCTAATTTCAAATCAAGAACTGAAGATTCAACCATAATCTTTTAGAAATTCTTCAACAAAGGTATGTAAAGTGTCATTCAAGGGTTCCTTCCAACCTTGGAGTCTAAGAATATCTTTTGAACTTCAAGTAATTGATTTTTATTATTTCCATGGTTCGAATTAAAGTGTATCCATGATTTCTATTTGGATTAAGTTCCTAATTCATGATATATATATATATATATATATATATATATATATATATATATCTTTTGTGAAATTGATCATTATGTGTGTAGATTCATGTGAATCCATGATAAACCCTTGACTTGTGAAATTAGAGATGAATTATGATGCTCACTTGTTGTTCAAAACTATGTTCTTATGCTATGATCACCAAGTTCTTGATAAATTCTCCATGTGAGCTATAAAGAGAATGAAATCATGTCAAGTTAGCTTATGTGCAAGTTATATCATGCAAGTATTTGTCAGAATGCCCCAATGAATAAAAGAAGATCAAGTTCATAGTTTACATGTTTCATGTTATGCCAAGTCTCTTAATTTATGCTATCGAGTCCTAGGGGTACCTGTACCCAACAATTTAGCTGATTACCTAGAGCCATGGTAAGTAATAGAACAGTATCAGTCGCGATAGTATCGGTAGTACTCTAAGTCAGCTAATAGAATTTTGTAGTATTCCATTAATCAACGGAACTTAGTGAACTCAGTTCTGTTCACCTAAAAAGTAATCTCAGTAACCGTTCAGTCCAGCCTAGTATAGACTAGAAATTAGTTCAGTGTCTATTTAGTTGGGAGAAGGATTCACTACTGAGTTAACCCAACGAGGGGGCATTTCTGTCAGCAGAGGATTTGACCCTTAGCAGCAGTCCCTACATTATAAAATTACGTAGCCATTATAGGTTGAGGTATCTTCCTACCAGACATTATGAGGGTTGATATTTATCATCTGAGTTATCCTGCCAGTGAGGGTTGACGAAAGATCTTCCTGTCAGAGAGGGTTAACTCACAGCTTATCCTTACCCGTGGCATGGTATTGACACCATTCCAACTGGGGTATAATTTTGACCCCAAATCAATTAGAGAAGGGGAATGTCAGTTAGATGATTACCTCCCATAGTCTCATTTCCAGTCTTAGTCTCAGAATAGAACTCAGTTCAGTTCTGCAGATCTAGGACAATCAGAGATAGTCACTTAGCTTAGTATGGAACCTAGTATGGTTCCACAGTGTTCAGAACTATTAGATACTATCATTTAGATAATCATTAAAAAAGTATTTGTAAACACAGATATCAGCTATCAGTATTCCAATTCAGTACCCAATATTAGCATGATCTCAGTTACAGTCTATGAATTCATGCATGTACTCTTACTTGGTCGTACTGGTGTTATTCAGTTATTATTTTGCATACATATGAACCTATACATATCAACCTACCTCAATGAGCATACTACTACATTCAAAGTACTGACTCATGCTTTTCTTTGCGCTATGATTCTTATATCATATGTTCAGATGTACGGGCTCCAGAGCACCTCTAGCGGCTCACATTCTCAAATTTTGGAATAATGGTGTGTCCTCATAGTTTGAGGATGTTCTTATTATTTACAGTACTTCAGTTTTATTTTAGTAGATGGATTTAGTTGGTGGATTGTCCCATAAACTCCATAGTTCAGAAAGTTAGAAGCTTTTCAGGCTAGAGTATTTTAAGACAGTTGTTCAGTTTTTTGGTACTTATATCCAGTTTTGGTATTTTGATACCGCATTCAGATTTATTTATAGAGTTAAACCTTATGGTATATGTTTTTGGCTATTTCCATATAATTACAGTATTTATTACTCAGTTTTTGCAGCAGGTACCAGTCATGGGTTAGCTTGTGGTCCTTTAGGATTATAAGCACCGTGTAGCATCCAGGGTACAGACTCGGGGCATTACAAACATGGTATCAGATTGTAAGGTTCAACAGTGTCCTAGGAAGTCTGAAAGTTACATCTAGTAGAGTCTTATGCATAGGTGTGTTGCGCGCCACACTTATGGATAATAGGCTACAAGCTATTTTAGGTAAAGTCTCACTTTTTTCAGTATTCTTATTGTGCAAGTGAGCATGAGCTCCAGTTATACTCTTTTTCTAATCATAGTTTCTCTTTTATTTATATAATATGCCTTCAAAGAGGACCCAAGAAAGAGGAATGGGAGATCAGTCAGCCCCTCAACCCATCTATCTAGATAATTTGGGCGAGCATATCTCCCATGCATTCTTCAAAGCAACCTTTACCACCTTAGCTCATTTTGTGAAAGCCAATAATAAATGTCCAACTACATTTCCACGCTAAACTAGTGGCCAATACTAGTGCTTCCAGGATTCAGGACTTCACCCCTATGAAACCTCCATCGTTTATTAGGTCTAAGTGAATTGAGGACCCTCAAGAATTTGTTGATCAGGTACATAAGCTTATCGATATCACGGGGGTGACTTCTATTGAGAGCACTGACCTGGACACATATCAGTTATAGGATGTGGCTCACTCATGGTTCAACAGTGGAAGACAAAAAGAGCCGCAGATGTTGGGCCCATAGAACAAGAGGAGTTTCCAATTGCTTATTTAGATAGGTTCTTTCCATTAGAGTTGAGGGAAACAAAGGTTTTGGAGTTTATAAACCTGAAGAATGGAAATAAGGCAGTGCAGGAGTATTCTCTTAAGTTTACTCTATAGGCCAGATATGCCCCGCATATTATAGCAGATAGCAAAGACAAGATTAGTAAGTTTGTGTCAGGAGTGTCTAGCAGCGTGGTCAAGGAGTGTCAGAACGCAATGCTTATTAGGTAGAGTGACATAGACAGGCTCATGGTCTATGCTCAATAGATAGAGGAGACCAATAATGAAGAGAAAGAGAGAAAGAATAAGAGGGTAAGAAGAGGTAGTTTCAATTTCACTTAGCCAAAGTAAGAGAATGGGAATCATTCTTAGTTTTGCCTAAAATCTTCAGTTCCATCTTCTTCCTCAGCCAGTGCTCCAGTGCAAAAATTCAGAGATAGCAGCCGAGATAGAGCATCAGGCCCTAAACCCAGGGCAGTGTTAGAAGTGCCCGAACTAATCCCTTTTTCTAGAAGTATGGAAAAACCCATCAGGGTTTCTATAGAGCTGGCAGCAATGTGTGTTTTGGATATGGCAAGCCAGGCTACAGGGTCAGACAGTGTACTTAGTTTACTTCGCAGAGTCAGCATAACCATCACCTAGCACATTCTAATCGCTCGAATCAGCTGGGTGCGCCTCTTCCAGTGCCACTAGTGGGAAGCGCCCAAATAGACTCTATACTCTTCAGTCCTAACAAGATCAGGAAAGTTCTCCTAATGTGGTAACTGGTATGTTATAATTTTTCCATTTTGATGTTTACGCTTTGCTATGTCCAGGAGCTTTCTTTTCCTTTGCTACTCCTTATATAGCAGTTGATTTCGGAGTCAGTATCAAAATTCTAGTAGAGCCCTTCTCAGTTTCTACCACCGTGGGTAAATCAATCATAGCTCGGTGGGTTTACTAGAACTGTCCGGTTATGATATCTTAGAAAGTCACTTCAATAGATTTACTCAAATTAGAGATGACTGATTTCGATGTCACTCTTGGCATAGATTGACTTCATTCCTACTATGCCTCAGTCGACTGTAAAAATAGAATTGTCTAGTTTCAGTTTCTTAATGAACCCATCCTAGAGCGAAAGGGTAGTACTTCAGCACTTAAAGGTCAACTTATTTCTTACCTTTTAGCTAGAAAGATGATATCTAAAGGATATGTCTACCCTCTCATTCGAGTCCAGGAATCTAGTTTAGAAATCCCTACTCTTGAATTAGTATCGGTAGTATGTGAATTCCCAGATGTGTTTCCCAAAGATCTTCTCGAAGTTCTCCCAAAACGAAAGCTGATTTTAGAATTAATCTTCTCCCAGATACTCAGCCCATATCTATTCTGCCATATAGAATGGCTCCAACAGAACTCAAAGAACTAAAGGAACAATTAAATCATCTCTTAGATAAGGAATTCATCAGACCCAGTATTTTCCTGTGTGGCACACCAGTTTTATTCGTGTATAAGAAAGATGGTTTTCTCAGAATGTGCATAGATTACCGTTAGTTAAACAAAGTTATGATCAAGAACAAGTATCCACTCCCCTGAATTGATGACTTGTTAGACCAACTTCAGGGTTCCAGTTATTTCGCTAAGATAAACCTTAGATCAAGCTATCATCAACTCAGAGTCAGGGAAAGGGACATCCCAAAAATAGTTTTCCAAACTCGGTACGGTTACGTCAAATTTTTAGTCATGTCCTTTGGTTTTACCAATGCCCTAGAAGACTTCATGGACTTAAGGAACCATATGTTCAAGCATTACGTTGACATATTCATCATAGTCTTCATAGATGACATTCTTGTTTACTCCCATAGTGAACACGATCATGCAAACCATCTACGAATAGTATTGCAGACTCTCAAAAACCATCAGTTATTTGCCATATTCAGTAAGTGTGAATTTTGGCTAAGGTTAGTCGCATTTCTTGGACATATAATTTTTGGTAATGGCATTATAGTTGATCCGCAAAAGATCAAAGTAGTAAGAAACTGGCCCAGATATATCTCTCTATCAGATATCAAAAGTTTCTTGGGTTTGTCTAGCTATTACCGATGGTTTGTTGTGGGATTTTTATCTATTGCATCCCCTATGTCTAGATTGACTCAGAAAAAAGTCAATTTCTAGTGGTCAGATTTTTTTTGAAGAGTTTTCAAGAGTTGAAGACTCAACTCACCACAACTCCAGTGTTGACCCTACCAGATGGTTCCGATGGTTTTTTGTGTACTGTGATACTTCTAGAGTTGGATTGGGTTATGTTTTGATACAGAGGGGTAAGTCCATAGCCTATGCCTCTAGATAGCTTAAGTCCCATGATAAGAACTATTTTACTAATGATCTTAAGTTAGCAGCAGTAGTTTTTACCTTCAAGATTTGGAGGCATTACTTGTATGGTGTGCACGTTGATGTGTTCACTGATCATAATAGCCTACAGTATATGTTCTCTCAGAAAGACCTCAACCTTCATCAGAGAAAGTTGTTGGAATTATTAAAATACTATAACATCAGTGTTCTGTATCATTCAGGCAAGGCCAATGTAGAGGTTGATGCTCTCAGTAAAATGTCTATGGGTAATGTTGCCCATGCTGACAATAGTAAGAAGAAGTTAGCCTAGGAAGTTCATCAGCTAGCCTGACTAAGTATTCACTTAGTCGATTCAGCAGAAGGTAGTGTATGGGTGCAGAGTAACTCAAAATCATACCTAGTTTCTAAAGTGAAGGAAAAGCAAGATATGGATCCTAGTCTAGTCCAGTTGAAGGAATCAGTTAGAAATTAGAAGGTAGAGGTTTTCTCCCAAGGGGTAGATGGTGTTTTGCATTGTCAGGGTGGTCTGTGTATTCCAGGTGAAGATAACTTAAGACAATAAATTCTCACAGAGGTGTATGGTGTATGTTACTCTATTCATCCAAGGGACATACAGATGTATCACAATTTGTGGGAGATTATTGGTAGAGTGGGATGGAAAAAGACATTGCAGAAATTGTGGCTAAGTGGTCAACATGTCAGTAGGTTAAGATTGAGCATCAGAAGCCTAGTAGCTCCATACAGGAGTTTAGCATTCCCACCTAGAAATGGGAAGAAGTGAACAAGGACATTGTGATAGTCTTTCTTTGTACTCGTCATCAGCATGATTTACTTTGGGTCATTGTAGACAAGTGTCCAAATCAGCTTATTTTCTTCTAGTTCATACGTCCTATTCAGCCGAGGATTATGCCAAACTCTATATCAGGGAGCTAGTTAGATTGTACGGTGTTCTATTCTCCATTATCTCAGATAGAGGTACCCAGTTTATCTCTTATTTCTGGAAAGCATTCCAAAAGGGTCTTGGTACCCAAGTTTATCTCAGTATAGCCTTTCATCCTCAAAAAGATGGTCACGTAGAAAGGAACATTCAGAACTTAGAGGATATGCTGCGATCATGTGTGATAGACTTTAAAGGTAGTTAGGATGACCACTTGTCTTTGATTGAGTTCGCATATAACAACAGCTATCAATCTAGTATTCAGATGGCACTATTTAAGGTACTTTATGGTAGGAGGTGTAGATCTCTTATTGGTTGGTTTGAAGTGGGTAAAGCCATAGTGGTAGGCCCTTACTTAGTATTTGATACCTTAGAAAAGGTCCACTTTATCAGGGAAAGGGTTAAAACAGCTCAGAGCTGGCAGAAATCGTACGCAGATATGCACAAAAAGGATCTCAAGTTCGAGATTGGTGACTATGTGTACTTAAAGATCTCTCCTATGGAAGGAGTGAAGCATTTTGGAAAAAAAGGGAAACTCAGTCTCCGATATGTCGGTCCTTATCAAATCCTCAGTCATTTTAAAAAGGTAGCTTATGAGCTTGAGTTACCTTAAGATTTATCTTCAGTTCATCCAGTGTTCTATGTATCCTTGCTAAAGAAATGCATAGGTGACCCAGAAGTCGTAGTCCCTATTGAGGGCATAGATAGTTAGAATGGCCTCTCTTATAAAGAGATCCCACTTAAAATCCTTAACTATCAGATTCGCAGACTGAAGAACAAAGAAGTTCCTCTAGTCAAAGTTCTTTGGCAAAATCAGTCCGTTGAGGGAGCTACTTAGGAAGAAAAACCAGACATGCGAACCAAGAATCCTCATATATTCTTCACTAATCTAGACTCAGCTAAAGGTAATAATTTCATCAAGCTTAATCAGATTCATGTTCAGGTTTCAGCTATACACTTGGTATCAGTTACCATACTATGTTCAGTTATACGTTCATGAGCCAGATCAATCATGTATCCATTTATCAGATATGTATGTTTAGCACATAAATTTAGTTTATCAGTAATCCTAGTCAAGCATTTATGAATTATGTTCATCTATATCCATGCATCAAATATGTATGTTTAGTATGATAATTCAGAATACCAGTAATATCAGTCATAGAGTCATGTTCTAGATGTTTATGCCACGTAAGTAAGTCAGTCGCTCAGTAATCTCAGTCTCAGCAGTCTCATTCGAGAACTAATGTTCCCAAGGGGTAGGTAATGTAAGACCCTTCAAAATCCTAAGCTTAATTAAGTACTTTAGGCTTGTCAAGGGGTCCCAGACTTAGAATATTTTAGCTAAGTACTCAGAATTAGTGTTATTTTAACCTAGGAAGGTTGGAAATCTTATTTTGTCACCTTTACATCCATTAAATGTTGATGTTTAGGTTGATTCATAATCAGGAATATCCGTATGTGTTTCTGGACAAGTTTCAGATTTTTTGAACTTCGTTTAAAGCTCCTTTGGAATCCCAAAATAGTTAATCTACGTGATCTTGGCACGCCGCTTTGACTATCACATTGATTACTATTTTCCCCAGCTACAAGAGTCCAATTCCAGTGAATTGATGTGAACATGGTGTGATGCATTGGCTATCGCATCGATGCCATAGACGCACTATGTCACCCTGCGCGTCGGTAACCTTATTTTCAGCTATTAAAAGACCACATTCTTGGGGGTATTTAGGTCTTTTTTCCTCGACCCTCAACCCCCAAAATACGAAATTAAAGTCCATATAGAGAAAATATAGTCATTGTTTCTCAAATTTGCTCAAGAACAAAACCCTAGAAGATCCAATTTAAAATCAAGAACTGAAGATTCATCCATAAGCTTTCAGAAATTTTTCAACAAAGGTATGTGAAGTGTTCATCAAAGGGTTCCTTCTACGCTTGGAGTCCAAAAATCTCTTTTGAACTTTAAGTAATTTATTTTTAGGATTTGCATGGTTGGAATTAAATTGTATCTATGATTATTTTTTTGATTAAGTTCCTAATTCATGATTATATATATATATATATATATATATATATCATGGAAAATTAATCATTATGTGTGTATATTCATTCAAATCCATGATAAACCCTTGACTTATGAAATTAAGATGAATTATGATGCTCACTTGTTGTTCAACACTATGTGCATATACTATGCTTACCAAGTGCTTGATAAATTATCCATGTGAACTATTAAGAGAATGAAATCATGTCAAGTTAGCTTATGTGCAAGTTATATCATGCAAGTTTTTGTCAAAATTCCCCAATGAATGAATGATGATCAAGTTCATAGTTTATATGTTTCATATTATTCCGTGGTTCTTAATTTATGCTATCAAGTCCTGGGGGTACTTGTACCCAACAATTTAGCTAATTACCTACAACCATGGTCAGTCATAGAACAATATTAGATACAGCATTATCAGTAGTACTCTCAGTTAGCTAATAGAATTCGGTAGTATTCTATTAGTAAACGAAACTCAGTGAATTCAGCTTAATTTAGCTAAATAGTAATCTCAGTAACTGTTCATTCTAGCCTAGTATAGACTAGAAATCAGTTCAGTGACTATTCAGTTGGGAGTAGGATTCTGCACCGAGTTAACCGAGGGATGAGGTCATTCCTGTCAGTAGAGGGTTTGACCCTTAGCAGCTGTCCCTGCATTACAAAATTATGTAGCCAGTGTCGGTTGAGGTATCTTCCTGCCAAATATTATGAGGTTTGATATTTCTCATTTGAGCTATTCTGCCAGCAAAGGTTGACAAAAGAGATTCGTGTCAAAGAGGGTTAACTCACAGCTTACCCGTGGCATGGTTTTGACACCATTCCAACTGGGGTTATAGGTTGGACCTTGAATTAGTTAGAGAAGGGGCATATTGGTTAGATGTTACTTCCCATAGTATCAGTTCTAGTCTCAGTCTTAGAATAGAACTCAGTTAAGTTCTACAGATCCCGGAGTATCAGATATAGTCACTCAGCTCAGTACGGAACCCATATGGTTCCACAGTATTTAGAACTATCTAATATAGCCATTCAGATAATCAGTAATATAGCATTTGCAAACTCAGATAGTCGTTATCAGTATTCCAATTCAGTACCCAGTATTCGCACAATCTTAGTTATAGTCTATGTATTCATGTATGTACTCTTACTCAATCATACTCATGTTATTCAGTTATTATTGTTCATGCATATGAACCCATGCATATCACCCTACCTCACTGTGTATACTAGAAATTCAAAGTACTGACGTGTGCTTTTCTTTGTGCTATGGTGTCTTATATCATAGGTTCAGACGCACGGGCTCCAGAGCACCCTTAGCAGTTTAGATTCATGGCTTTCAGAGTAGTGATGAGTCCTTATAGTTCGAGAAAGAGCTTATTATTTATAGTACTTCAATTTTATTTTAGTAGATGGAGTTAGTTGGGGGCTTGTCCCATCAACTCCACAGTTCAGACAGTTAGGGGCTTTTTTGGCTAGAGTATTTTCAAACAATTGTTTAATTTTTCAGTGTTTATATCCAGTTTTGGTATTTTGATACTGCATTCTGATTTACTTATAGATTTGAACCTTATGGCATATATTTCCACCTATTTTTGCATAATTATAGTATTTATTACTCAGTTATTACAGCAGGTACAAGTCATGGGTTAGCTTGTGGTCCTTCGAGATTATGAGCAATGTGTAGCATCCAGGGTACAGACTCGAGGCATTACAATTTTGTAGTGAGTTTTCATAAATCGAGGATAATCTTTTACTTCATTATTTCAGTAGTTTCAGTATTTCAGTAGATGGAGTTAGTTAGGGGATTGTCCCTTCAACTCCACTTTTAGATAATTCAAATTAGATACTTTTCAAACTAGACCAGTTCAGGCAGTGGTTAGTTTTTATATGTTTTATCAGATGTAACATTTTTATCAGTATTTCAGATATTTTGAAGCTTATGGCAATTCATCCTAATTCCGCATTATATACAGTATTATTATTCAGTGCTCACAACAGATATCAGTCATGGGTTAGCTTGTGGTCCTTCAGGGTTATAATCACAATGTAACAACTAAGGGGTAGTCTTGGGTCTTTAGAAACTTGGTATCAGAGCCTAAGGTTGAACAGAGTCCTAGAAAGTCATAAATTCGCATCTAGTAAAGTCCTGTGCATAGGTATATAGCGCGCTACGCTTATGGATAGGAGGCTATGAGATGTTTTAGGAACAATTTCCCTTCTTTCAATATTCATGTCGAGTGAGTGAGAATGAACTCTCGGTTAAAACTCTTAGTGTAATCTACTTCTTCCTTCCATCTACAGAATATGCCTCCGAAAAGAACTAACGAAAGAAGGACCAAAAATTAGTCAGCCCCGCATTCCATTCAGGTAGATCCCATGGATGAGGACATCTCTCATACAAAATTTAGAACTACATTCACTACTCTAGCCAACTCAATCATATCTTAGAAAGAACGGCCAACTGTTGTTTTGGCCAACCCAGTGGCAAATCCTGCTGTGACCAAAATTTGAAACTTCATACTAAGGAATCCTCCCCTATTCTCAGGATCTAAGTAAAAAGAGGATCCATAGGTGTTCCTCAATCAGGTTTAGAAAGTCACGAATATCATGGGAGTGACTTTAAGTAAGAGTGTTGAGTTAGATGCCTCTCAGCTATAAGATGTAGCTTATACGTGGTTTAAGCAGTGACAGGTAGACAGGAGCACAGGTGAAGAGCACATAGAATGGGAAGACTTTGCTACTTCGTTTCTAGATAGATTCTTTCCCTTAGAGATAAGAGATTCCAAGGTGTTAGAGTTCATCAACCTCAAGCAAGGCAGTACGAGTGTGAAAGAGTATTCCCTCAAGTTTACTCTGTTAGCCCGGTATGCTCCCCATGTTGTAGCAGAAAATACGTCCATAATGAGCAAGTTCGTATAATGGGTGTCAGATTATGTGGTTTAGTTTTGCTCAGCCTAAATCAGAAGGCGATAACCATTCCCAGTTTTATCCAAAAATTTTAGTTCCAATTCTATCCTCAGCTAGTGCGCCAGTACCAAAGTTCAGGAATGATAGTCATGATGGGGAGACAGACTCCAAAACCTATGGTAGTTAAGCAGTGGTCATACCCATCTAGTTTATGAAGAGTGTTATGAAAACTCTCCTAAGTATGCGTAGAGAAGGCAATGATGTGTGTTTTGGATATGGTAAGTCAGGCCACAGGATGCGAGAGTGTAGAGTATTTGCTCAGAGAGGAAAATATTTGCATCAATAGGGTCAGTTTAACCATTCTCTAGTCCCATCCGGTCGCCTAACTCAGCAGGGCGCCACTTTCAGTACAACTAGTGGTTAATGCCAAAATAGATGTTATGCAGTCCAGTCTTGCCATGATCAGGGAAGTTCTCCTGATATAGTTATGAGTACGTTATAAGTCTTTCATCTTTATATTTATGCCTTGTTAGATCCTGAGGCTTTACTTCCTTTGTAACCCCTATAAAGCCGTCAACTTTGGTGTCAAACTAGAAATTTTAGCAGAGCCCTCCTTGTTGTGTACCCCATACTTTAGAGTAATGTGGTGATAGCTCAGTTTAGAATTTTTGATTAAGTGGTTCACAGCTTTAGAATGATGTCTTTAAGATAAGGGGGAGATGGTCGAACAAGTAACCAAGTTAGGGTTTTAGATTTTAGTAGTAATGTCAGTAATGTCAGTACTCATGCCTTATATGTCATCTCTGTGATCCTAGCTCATATTTGGGCACGTTATCAAAAATCAGGTACGCTTACAGTTCCTACTATAAAGAGTCGTATTTCACTCAGTATAACGAATCCTGTTCCATGAATACAAAAACTCCAAACTCAGGTCATACAATTCATGACTCATGTACTCATACCTTACTGTGTGCTCAGTTTTCATGACTTATGCCATACTTCTAATGATCAGCTAAATCCAAATTATGACATGTATATCCTTAATTAAGTTTAATATAGTGTCCATTCATGCTTCAGATCCTCATGTTTTAATCTTTAGTGAACTCTCTTTAGGAAACAATGTAGTGATGAGCAGTTGCTTAGATGGGAGTGATCAAATGGTTCATTTTTAAAAAATATTGTCACATGATTATTTTACATGAGTTTTTAGTTATGAATATTATCTTAAATGTCATGTTGATGTGTAAGTGGCTAAATGTATTTAGAGATTTCAGTAGGCTTGAACTTAGCAGGAGAATTCAATTCAGCTTAGACCTCAATAGGTATGGTTATCAGTGCCCATATTACATAATTTTAGCCATGTTATGGTTTCTTATACAAATATCTTATTCTGAACATACCAAGGTTCCTTCCTCCATAAAGTTATTAGAACCTTATAGAAAGAGTGTCTCAGAAATACTTCAATTGAGTATAATTTTTTAGTATGAGTTAGTTCGTAAAGCTAGCAATTCAGTTTAGCAGTCAGGCAGACAAATTCAGATGGTTTCCCATATTTTTATCTAGTCGTCCTATCCCAAAATGGAACATCCTACTAGTTACAAGTTCAGCCTAGTTTATGTATCATGGCTCAGTTTTAGATCCCAAATATTCAGTCATGATTTAGTTCGTAGGTGCCCCATGCATCATCTCATGTTTTTCCTTAGTATCTTAGCCAAGTCTGCATTCTCGAGGGACATAGTGTCCCAAGGGTAAGAAGCATTATAATCTCTGAGGTTTCATAGTCTAAACCTTCTATTCTCTTTTCACGTCACGAAACTAGTTAGAGATAATAGGTACTCATAAGTTGACCCCCTCATTCCAATCTCAAGCGTATGACCATTCCCAAATTATGGCATGTATTCAAGGAATCAGTTCAGTTCATGTATTCACTTCATGTATCATGTTTTAGGCTTAGTCTTGCCCTCGTGTTCCCATTCATACATGTTCAGTAAATGATCTCAGGTTTATTAGAATTCTCAGCTTAAGGTAATAGTCTTTCTTAGCTATACCCAGCTTCATGTTCAGTTATAGTTATAATCTAGATACTCCATTACCATTGCATATTCAATCATGCATTCATGAATCAGCTCAGTCATGTTCTCATGCATCATATATGCATGTTTAGTATAAGAACTTAGTTTATCAGTAGTTCAATCATATAGTCAGGTTTTAGTTTTGCGTGTTCAGTGTGTTAACTCAGTCTGTCATGTTTCTCAGCTTAATCAGTCTCATTCAAGGATGAATGTTCCCAAAGAGGAGATATTGTAACACCCCATATTTCCCTAGCTTAATTTAAGTCTTAGTACTTGAGTAATCCAAGAACAAATTTTTTAAATACTCAGTATATTTCATTTTAGTGCCTTCCATTGTGTAGGAAATTCAATTAGCTTTCCAACGGTATAAAGTTTGCCTAAATCCAACAATCGGGCGAAGAGTTAGATCGATTTTAGTATGACAGTGTGCCACCTGAGCCATCAGCGCTTCGGGGAGCATAACCAAATGGTAATTGTTAATTCTAATGTTACTCCCTGATATTGGCGCATCACACTATACATCTATTTTATAATTGTCAATTTCTAGTGAGGCCATATGATTCAACCGTGTTATGCCAAGGACCAAAATCTCATCAGCAAGACACCGTGATGGTGCCACATCGCGCCACCCATCCAGTTCCCAGTTGTCCATTCTCCAGTGACACGATGCGATAGCACCGTGTTGAGCCAGGTGCCAAAATCGATAATTTTAACTAATTTTGAGTTTTAAATCTGAGGGCATTAAAGTCTTTTGCCCCTCACCCCAGTCAGCCTTTAACACAAAATTCACCTTTAGTTAACCTAGTTACTTCATTATTCACCCAATTTTCCCCTAAATTAAACCACTCTCTCAAGAGGCAAAAATCTAGTTCAAGAGATCAAGCACAAAGTTCAAGAATTCACCAAGAACTTAAAAAAACTCACAAATTAAGGTATTCTAGGTGTTCATCTATGGGTCTCTTTCACCCATAGAGTCCAAGAATCAATTTTCAAAACTTCAAGATTCATGATTCATGATTTACATGCATGAAATTTGATTAAATTCATGGTTTGACATTTATTGAGTTTTAAATACATGATTAATGGTAAATTCCATGATATTTCATAGCATGTATGATGAATTGAGTAATCCCCAAGTTATAATCCATTAATTTTCAAGTTTGGGCATTGTAATTGTCATGCTTACGTGTTATCGATGATTCAAATTCCAATTTTCAAGAATTGTTCCTATTATGAGTTAATTTACATGATATCCATGATAAACCCTTCAATCTGAAAGTTGATTGTTATAACCATGTTTACCCTAAGTGTTTATGATTTAGTAAAATGAGAATGTGCCCCATATGTTTGATAAATTTTCTATGAGAATCAAATAATGTCATCATAGCATGTAATATGTATTCCCCATTCATATACAAGTTAATGCATACAAGTGTTTGATAAAATGTCTCTATAGATGAATTATGATCAAGTGGACATTATTATGTTATTCAAGATCATGTTTTCCTTTACTTTTCATGCTATCAAGTCCTAGGGGTATTTAATACCCAACAATTTAGTTGTTTACCTAGAGCCAGTGTTAGTGATAGAATAGTATTATTCATGTCACAATCAGTAGAACTCAATCAATTATAAAACTCAGGAAAACTCAGTAAACTCTGTATTAGTCCAGTTCAATTTAGTATTCTCAGTTCAGTATCTTTCAGTTGGGAGTAGGATTTAACACCGAGTGAGCCTAGGGATGGGGTCTCACCCATTAGTTATAAATGGGTCCCTAGAAGCAATCCCTAAGTTCTAGAACTATGTAGCCAACGTAGGTTATCGATATCACCCGTTAGATAGGACTGACATACTCAGGGATTACCCACTAGCTTAGGACTGATCTCAGGGGTCACGTGTTAGTTAGGACTGACTCCATAGTAGTTGTTAGTACCCATGGTACGGTGCTAACACCGTTCTAATTATGGTTAAATATTGGACCCCAACTCAGTTATCTTATTTTATTTGGGGCATGTTGGTTAGATGGTTACCTTCCACAATTTTAGTCTTAGTTTTAGTGTAGAACTCAGTTCAATTCTACAGAGTCAGGACAATTAGATGTAGTTAACTAGTATCAGTAATCACAGATTATCAGTTACTCAGTATCATAACTTAGTACTTAGCTTCAGAAAAGCTCAGTTATAGTATATCTACATGCACAAATTGCATACCTAGTATTGATAGTTGTTTCAATTATTCATGTACTTTTACTTTAGTTATTCTACATCGATTAGTTAGTTATTGTTCATGCATATGAACCCTTGCATTAAGCCTTACCTCATCTAGAATATTATTACATTCCATATTGATGCATACTTTCTCTTGCGCTATGATGTCTCACATCATAGGTTCAGAAGCTCAGGTTCCAAACTGTGGATAGTTAAATTCAGATTCGGCTAGCAGTAGATTTAGCAGCAAGTCCTCATCATTTGAGGATATTCTTTTACTTCATTATTTTAGTATTTTTAGTATTTTAGTAGATGGAGTTTATCAGGGGATTATCGTTTCAACTCCAGTTTCAGATAGTCAGATTAGAGGGATTTCAGACTAGACCAGTTCACACAGTGTTTAGTTTCAGATATTTTATTAGATTTTACATTTTTATCAGTATTTTAGATTTTTTAAACCTTATGGCAATTCAGCCCAATTCTGTATTATATACAGTATTATTATTCAGTGCTCACAACATATATCTTTCATGGGTTATCTTGTGGTCCTTTGGGGTCATAAGCACTGTGTAATGACTAGGGGGTAGTGTTGGGCCATTACAAAAGCTTAATAAGTTGTTGAATTCAATCCCAATCCTATTTTTCCCTAAGAAGGGCATGGGTCTTACATATTTTGTATTGATTTTAGCATTGGTTTATTTACGATGTTGATGCAGAAGGGTAAGGTTATTACTTGCATCTCTCATCAGTTTAAGCCTTCTAAGAAAAATTATCCTACCTATGATTTGGAGTTAGCTTCCATAGTATTTATGTTGAAGTTTTGGCGGCATTACTTATATGAAGTTCTTTGTGAGATTTTCTTAGATCATTATAGCTTTCAATACTTTTTCCACCATCGAGATATTAATTTGAGACAACGACATTGGCTTAAGTTTGTTAAGGACTATGATCTCAGTATTCATTATCATCTGGGTAAGGCTAATATGGTTGTGGATTCCTTGAGATAGAAGTTGACTAGTAGAGGATCTTATCACATATCTTGAATCAAGAGCGGCCCTAGCCTTAGAGGTTTAGTCTTTATCTATCCTGATGGTTAGCCTTGATATTTTAATACTTGGATGCATTTATCCTTTGTTTATTCTAGATCTTATTTGACGGAGTAGATTTAAGCTCACCAATTTAACTGTGATAGTTTGAGGGTGATTAGAGATAAGGTGCTAACTAGATGGCTAGGCCAACACCATTTGATTCTAATGGTGTTTTGAGGATCTTTTGCCAAATGTGTGTGTTGAGAGTTTTTTGTTAGGTGAAACTAATTTTGGATGAGGTACATTATTCCAGATATTCTATTCATCATAGGGTGACCAAGATATATCATAATTTAATAATATAATACTAGTGAGGTGGTATGAAAAGGATGTAGTAGATTTTATAGCTTGTTGCTTGTGTTTTTGATAGCTGGAGATCAAGCATCTGAGACTGGGTGTCTGCTTCATAGATTACCCATTCCTGAGTGAAATTGGGAGCGGATCACTATAGACTTCATGAGTGGGTTGCCTTATACTTCCCATTATTCTGACATCATTTGCTTCATCATGGATCGATTGGCCAAATCATCCCATTACATCCCATTTAATATTTTCTTCAGTGCTGAGAGGCTTGCTCATATCTATGTTTAAGAGATAGTTCACCTTCATAGAGTACATGTGTAAGACCCCACAAAATCCTAAGCTAAACTTAGACTTTTAATCTTGCTAAAGGGTCCCAAACTTAGAAGATTTTAGCTAAGTATTCAAACTTAGTGTCATTTTTTCTTTCGTAAGTTGGCAACTCTATTTCATGACCTCTATGACCTTAAAATGTAAATATTTAAGTTAATTCATGATCAGGAATGTCAGTAGGTGTTCCCGAACGAGTTTAGTATTCTTTAGACCTCATTTGAACCATGTTTGGGAATCCAAAATAGTGCATCTATGCGATCTTGGCATGGTGTGGTGACCATCGCATCGATCAATATTTTCCTTGGCTCCTAGTGGAAATTTTCAGTGAACCAATGTGGACACAACGCGGCGCATTAGCTAACCCATCGATGCCAACGACGCTGCATGTCGGTCTGTGCGTTGATGGTTCAAATTTCAGTCACTAAAAAACTGCATCTTTAGGGGTAATTGGGTCTTTTTCCCATGTCCTTCAACCCCTATAACACAAGATTTAGCCCTCAATTAGCAAATTATATTCATTTTTTCTCATAACACTCAAGAACAAAAACACTAGGAGATTAAATTTCAAATTCAAGGCTCAAGATTCCACCATTAATCTTTAGGAATTTAGCAACCAAGGTATGTCAAGTGTTCATCCAAAGGTTTCTCCCACCCTTGGAGTTCAAGAAACTCTTTTAAATTTCAAGTAGCTTGATTTCATGCTTTCCATGATTTGGATTCAAGTGTATTCATGATTATAATGCTGATTGGATTTCTATTCCATGATTAAGTGAAAGATTTGTGTAAAAATAACTATTATGTATGTATTATTATGTGAATTCATGTTAAAGCCTTGAAATTGTGATGCTCATATGTTAATTAATACTATGTGCATATACAATGCCTTCCAAGTGTTGATGAGTTATTCATGAGAAGTAAATAATGAAATTATATCATGATTAGCATGTATTCAAGTTCATGTCATGCAAGTGTTTACTAGAATGTCCCAATGAATGAATGATGATCAAGTAGTTATTTATCATATTTCATGATTTTTCCATGTCTTATAATTTATGCTATCGAGTCCTGGGGGTATTTAATACCCAATAATTTAGCTAATTACCTAGAGCCATGGAAAGTGTCAGGATAGTATCAGTCATGTCATGATCAACAGTATTCTCATTCAGTTATAGAACTCAGGAAAAACTCAGTAGACTCAGTAGTAGTCCAGTCTAGTTCAGTATTCAGTTCATACCTCAGTAAATTCATCCAGACAACAGAATTCAGTAGTATTTCATCAGTCAACAGAACTAAGTTTAGTTTAGTTAGATAGTATAATCAGTAACAGTTCAGTCAAGCCTAGTATGAAATAGGAATCAGTTCAGTGTCTATTCAGATGGGAGTAGGATTCAGCACCGAATTAACCCAGGGATGGGGGAATTCCTGCCAGCAGAGGATTTGACCCTTAGTAGCAATCCCTGCATTACAGAAATATGTAGCCTGCATAGGTTAAGATATCTTCCTGGCAGATATTATAAGGGTTTGATATATCTCATTCGAGTTTTTCCTACCAGGGAGGGTTAATGAAAGAGCTTTCTATCAAAGAGGGTTAACTCACAGCTTGTCTTTACCTGTGGAACGGTATTGACACCCTTCCAACTGCAGTTACAGGTAGGACCCCAATCTATTTAGAAAGGGGCATGTCTATTAGATAAATACCTCCTACAGTTTCAATTTCAAATTCAGTCTTAGTATAGAACTTAGTTCTGTTCTACAGATTTAGGACTGTCAGACACAGTCACTCAGTTCAGTACGGAACTTAGAATAGTTCAACAAAATTAAGACTTTTAAATAAAGTCATTCAATTATCAGTAATTCAGTATTAGTATAATCAGATATTAGTTAATCAGTATTCAGACTCAATATTCAGTATTATCACGATCTCAGTTATAGTTTATGTATTCATGCATATACTCTCATCCAGTTATACTAATGTCATTCAGTTAGTATTGTTCATGTATATGAACCCATGTATTTCATCCTACCTCACTTAGCATACCAATACATTCAAAGTACTGACGCATACCTTTCTTTTGTGCTATGATGTTTTATATCATAGCTTCAAATGTACGGGATCCCGATATCCCTAGCAGTTTAGATTTTTAGCAGTCATAGTTAGTGGTGAGTCCTTATAGTTCGAGGACATGATTATAGTTTCAGTATTTCAGTTTTATTTTAGTAGCCGAAGTTAGTTGGGGACTTGTCCCATCACATCCATATTTTAGACAGTTTAGAGGCTTTTCAGACTAGAGTATTTTTAGACAAATGTTTCTGTTTCGGTATTGTTATATCGTATTCATTTTTATTATAGTATTGAACCTTATGGTATATTTTTCACCTAATTTTTGCATATTACAGTATTATCATTCAGTTAATGCAGCAGGTACCAGTCTTGGGTTAGCTTGTTGTCCTTTGGGATTATAAGAACTGTGTAGAGTCCAGGGTATAGACTCGACGCATTACAAATATGATATCAGAGCCTAAGGTTCAATAGAGTCATAGGAAGTTTGAAAGTCACATCTCGTAGAGTCTTGTGAATGGGTGTGTAGTGCGCCACACTTATGAATAAAAGGCAATGAGATGTTTTAGGAAAAGTTTCCCTTCTTTCCATATTCATGTCATGCGAGTGAGCGTGAGCTCAAGTTAAGTTCTCATTCTAATTCATCTATTCCTTATGCTTCCAGAACATTTCTTCCAGAGAAGCTAACAAAACAAGTAGCGAAAACCAGTCATCCCCTCTTCCCATTTAGGCAGATCCCCTGAATGAGCATATTTCTAACATTGAATTTAAAGCTACTTTCACTTTTTTAGCTCATTTAGTGGTTGCTCCAAATAGTTATCTAGATGTTATCCTAGCTAGGGTTATAGCTCATGCTTTGCAGAGTAAGAAGGAAAGGCATAGGAAAAAGGGGAGAAAGAATTAGAGGGCTAGAACAGCTAGGCCAAAGAGTGGTCGAACCAATCCTTTTTGCTAGAAATATGGTAGAAACCGCTAAGGTATCTGTATAGCTGGAAATTATTTGTGTTTTTTTTATGGCAAGCCAGGCCATAAGGTCAGAGATTGCCCTTAGCCAGGTTCCCAGAGTTAGTATAATCATCCCCCAGCTCAGTTCGGTTGCCCAAATTAGTAGGGTGCCATATCCATTGCCACCAATGGACAGTTCCCAAATAGACTCTATGCTCTTTAGTCCTAACAGGATTAGGAAAGTTCTCCTGATATGGTTTCTGGTACATTTTAAGATTTCCATTTATATGTTTTTGCTTTGCTAGTTCCAAGATCTTCTTTGTCCTTTGTTACTCCATTTATGGTAGTTGATTTTGGAGTCATTCCCAAAATTCTAGTAGAGCCTTTCTCAGTAT
Organism: Capsicum annuum; assembly: GCF_002878395.1. Classification (NCBI taxonomy): domain Eukaryota; kingdom Viridiplantae; phylum Streptophyta; class Magnoliopsida; order Solanales; family Solanaceae; genus Capsicum; species Capsicum annuum. The sequence continues at coordinate 148,134,650 of NC_061120.1, read as the reverse complement.
CTACCCCAGTGGGTAAATCTATCATAGCCTAGCGCGTATACAAGAACTGTCTGGTCATGATATCTCAGAAAGTCACTTCAACAGACTTAGTTAAATTAGAGAAAACCAATTTTTATGTCATTCTCGATATGGATTGGCTTCATTCCTTCTATGCATCGGTCAACTACAGAAACAGAATTGTCCAGTTTTAGTTTTTGAATGAGCCCATCAGTAGAGGGGTAGTACTTCAGCACTTAGGGGTCATTTTCTTTCTTACCTTCGGGCAAGAAAAATGATATCTAAGGGATGTGTCTACCATATCGTTCGAGTCTAGGACTCTATTTCAGAAACCCCTACTCTTCAATCAGTGTCAATAGCATGTGAATTTGTAGATGTGTTTCCCAAAGATCTTCCCAGAGTTTCTCTCGAAATGGAAATTGACTTTGGAATAGACTTTCTTCTAGATACTCATCCCATATCTATTCTGCCTCATAGAATGGCTCCTACAGAACATAGAGAATTAAAAGAACAATTGTAGGATCTCTTTGAAAAGGGATTCATCAAACCCAATCTATCCTCGTGAGGTGCACCAGTTCTATTCGTGCATAAGAAAGATAGTTCTCTCAGAATGTGTATGGACAACCGTCAGCTAAATAAAGTCATGACCAAGAAACAAGTATCCACTTCATAGAATTGATGACTTGTTTCACCAACTTTAGGGTGCCAGTTACTTTTTTGAGATAGACCAAAGATTAGGCTATCATCAGCTCAGAGTCAGAGAATGTGACATTCCAAAAATAGCTTTCAAAACTTGGTATGGTCACTTCAAATCATTAGTCATGTCATTTGGTCTTACTAATGCCCCAGTAGCTTTCATAGACTTGTTGAACTATGTGTTCTAATAGTACTTGGATATGTTCGTCATAGTCTACATAGATGACACTCTTGTCTATTCCCGTAATAAGGATGAACCCATTGATCATCTCAGACTCATACTTCATACTCTCAAAAACCATTATTATCATGATACCCATGCATGTGTTACATGTCAGCTCTATGATCATAGCCCATACTCGTACACGTTAACAATCATGAACGCTTACAGTTCCTAGTTTAAGGAGTTCTAGTTCAACCGGTGTTACAAAACATGTTTCATTATTATAGTATGTTTTATTATTCATGATTCATAATTTTCATCTTTCATTTATTCCATTCAATATGAGTCATTTATAGTTAGCATGCATTATTTTACAAGTTTATACGGACATTGAGATATTGTTTTTACTTGTACATTCACCCCCTTATGCTCAGTACATTCCAAAAGTACTGATCTACATAGACATCTATGTACTATATTGTTTGATAGTGTAGGTACTAGTTCAGTTGTAGTCCATATATCACGATAACATAGTTGCAGATTCCCTCTAGCAGATGATGAGTCCTCCTGCTTTAGGGACTTTATTTAGATGTTATTTATGTACTTTACTTTCTTAATCATATGTATTTATTAGTGGTAGTAGGAGTTGCATCCCAGCTATCTATAGTCAGTATAGTAGAGGCTTCACAGCTGTCAGTCAGAGTCGGTCATATAATTTCAGTTTTGCTCTTCAATTTTAACAAAATGTAAAATTATATCAGTATTGTATTTTTTCTAAATTTCATAATGATTATATTTCTGCATAGTAAGTTTAGTCATTTTATACATATGTAAATCAGTTGCTTAGTAGTATGCTAGTACAAGGGTTAGCTTGGGACCACTTGTGTTCTTAAGAACCGTGTGACATCTCAAGACCCATGGTATCAGAGCACAAGGTTCAAGTGTCCTAAGAAGTCTGTGAAGCTGTAGCTATTAGATTCTTGTGTGATGTACGAATATATTTGTACTTTTCTTTGAGAGGCTACATGGCATATAAGAAAAGTTTCCCTTCTTTCACACTCTAGATCGGGCTATAAAGTTCTTCTCTTAGAAACATCTATCGATTCATGTGTCACTCCATAATTATCTATCTATGTTATATTCTTGAGATCACATGAATAACAAGTTCCAATTCATCCTAAGATGATGCTCACAAATTTACTATTAGTAACTTCAGAAGTCATATAGGGGCTTGAGAGGAGCTCACTAGTGTGTTATAATTTTCTCAAATAAAGTTTATGTCCTTATCCATATGATTTATTCAGTTAAGATAGAATAATAAATGCATTTATATTCCTTATTATTCCTTTAATACAGATAGTATTCATAAGAGGAGATAGTATGAACTTAGATTATTGATCAGAGTTTGCATTTGGAGATATTGCAACTTGAAGTGTTATCATTCATAAGTAGTAGAACCTTCTTATAGTAGGAAGTATGGGTATAGAAGTTTAGTGACAAGAAAAGTGGGAATGATGATTGATGGAAAGTATAGAGATAAACTTATGCATGCTATAGATTTTACATCATGGTGATATATCCTAGTGTGTTAGTTTAGTGGAAGGTAGAGAAGGAGTTATAAGTTAAGATAAATTATTGTTTGCTAGAAGTATGACAGGAGTTATTGATGGTAATTATTGTGTTAGAAAAGTATAAATTATTAATGAAGTATTTGGTAGTTTATTATTGTTAATTTAGGCTTTCCTTATGGTTGTAAAAAGAGTTTAGTTGAAACTTATAGAAATATGAAAGAAATTTAGGTATATAGATGGGTGAATAGTAGTGATGTGTAAAGGGAGGATGTGCTAATAGATTATAATAATATAGGCCATAGAATCGTGATCAATTATTATTATTATAGGGTTCTAGTGGACTAGTGTTTCTTGATGTCTTATCTTATAGCTTCCAAGTGAGAATAGTATGTGAGGTTGGGTTGTTAATCATGCCTAGCCATAGACACTAAGTTTGAACAGTGGATGATCATCAAGGTGGATTTAATGGTTGCTTGATTAGTGATGCTAGTTATATAGAGGTGAACCAATAGGCTTGAAATAATGAATACAAGAATTTAAGTTTAGCAATTTGTGATTAAGTATGATGTTGTAGGTATGATGTAGAGGCGTACCCAAGGTGATATTGGGGTTTCATTATTTTATAAGGTTATTAAGTGTTGTGTGTAGTTAGTAGTACTCTTGAGTTGCTAAGTGGAAGAAGACCAGTTATATAGTACATGGTGTTCTTAATATCAAGGTTAAGGAGCTATGACTGATGATGTTGAGCCTTTTGATATGATCTTGATTCTCATAGTTTAAAAATATAAGTTTACAGGCATGATATTGGTAGGGTATGATGGAAGTAGTATGGTTCATTAAAGGTTTGGTGATATCCATGTTAAGTGTTAGAATCTATGTTTGAGTCTTTGAAGATTGAGCTAATAGAAATAAGAGTTGAAGCACTAGATAGTGCCCACTCTGTCTATGGGGATACTCATGAATATTCTAAGTTAGTAAGTGTTCAAGTATTATATGATGAATATTGGGGCTATATAAAGATAGGGTTGTATCTTAGAAGGAAGTATTAGCAGGGGTTTTACAGTCTTGGGTGTAGTCTTTTAGGTTAAGTTGTATTATTTAAGTGTATTTTTATACCCCAGGGTCTATATTAAAGTGGTGGCAGTTTAGTTAGAGTTTAGTAAAGGAGTTCCATAGACTTAGAATGATTCCTTAAAGCTAAGGGAGGGTTGATAGATTAAGTAACCAAGTCAGATTTTTAGATTCTGGTAGTGTTGCCAGTGTGGGATGATGATGCTTGATTCATTCTTATTTCAGTATTAGTACTTCAGTCATCATAATATCTACTCATGCCTTATGTTTTAGCTCCATGATCATAGTTCTGTTCATTCATATCATAGAAAATCATGAACTCACCTAGTCCCTAGTATGAGGAGTTCTAATTCATTTAGCAGTACGAATCATGTTCCAGGAATTTATGAACTCCAAACTTAGGTCATGTCGCTCATGACTCATGTACTCATGCTTTATAGTATGCTCACTTCCCATTACTTATGCTACACTCCTAATGATTAGCGAGATTCAGCTTATATCTATGTATGCCCTTAATTCAGATCTCTTTTGATGAATTCATAATGTTGATCCTCTATTCCTCAGGCCTCAGTTAAGTGTCAAGTTATATATAGTATCCTTCCTTGCTTCAATGTCTCATGTTATAACCTTTCAGTGACCTCTCCTTATGTACTGATAGTGGAGATAAGTAAATATTTTTTGTTGATGAAATATCATTGTATGATTGTTTTATCTAAGGCCATAAGTGTGTAGTAATATTGAGGCCAAGTCTTTGTTACATATTGTGGTTAGTTGAAATTTGTGTGTGTATATTCTTGGTGCAGTTCGTGGGAGTTGGTGTGATAAAGGTTTAGAGAATATGAGAAGTATGCTATTACTGGTATTTGTTTTGACGTTCCTATGTGATTATAAAAATAAGCTTGAATGTCATGTTAGTGAATAAGTGGATGAATGTAGAGCGCGTTAGTTTCCAATCTTCTTGACCTTGGAATGTAAATATTTAAGTAAATCCATGATTGGGGCTGTCAACAGTACATCTCGTGTAAGTTTTAGATTTTTTAGGTGAGGTTTGAGACCTATTTGGATGGTATAAATAGTAATGCAACATGATAATGGCACATCCTATATCATGTTGGTAAGTAGCAATGCGATGCATCGCATATCGCGTCGGTAGAGCGATGTGGCGCTTCACTTATCTCATCGGTAGTCCAGTTCAATTATGGTGTTATATTTATACCTTGTGATTTTGAGTTAGGGTTGATCATGGTGATAGGACAGTTCAGTTTAGACATTAGTAGATGGATTTATGAACGACCATGTGAGAATTAGAAGTTGAATAAATTAATATGGTATTTAAGAGGAATAATATAGTTAAGGGAGCATTTGAGAAGTGTTTCTAAGTTTGAAAGTAAGAAGTTGCATTGCCTAAGGCCTAGTAATTCTATCCTAGCTTATGATTTATATGCCTATGTTCTAAGATATAGAGTTGCATCAATGTTATGATTCCTTAGTCAGATGTCTTCTTAAGATCATGCCTAAGATTCTTTGGTACCTAATATTATTAGATTTTCATAGAAGAGTGTTGAAAAAAATACTCCATTTGAGTATGGGCAGTCAGTATGATCCAGTCCATATAGCCTACAATCTCGTTTAGCAATCAATCAAATAAGCTTCTATAGATTTCAAACTTTCCATCTAGTCTTGCTATCCGAAGTCTCATAAATATGGTCATTTCAACAGGTAGTTTGTTGGCATCCATGTAAATTGTGAATTAACCTCAGTTCATGCATCGTGAATTAGTTTCAAATTCTAGATATTCACTCATGATTCAGTCCATAAGTGTCCCGTACATCATCTTCATATTTCCTTAGTATTTCAGCGAAGCCAATATCATTTGGTGGACAAAATATCACTAGGGGGAGATGTATTGTAATACCCTATGCATTCATGTCGTAAACATTTCATATTTTCTTCACGAAACTAGATCCATCCTAAGGTAATAGTTACTCACAAGTCGACTCTCTCGTTCCTATCTCAGCCTTAAAACTATTTTCATGTCATTGCATGTAGTCAAGAAATCAGTTCAGTTCATGATATTCAGTGCATGTATCATGTTTAAGGAATAGTTATGCAATCATATTTGTAGTCATGCATGTTAAAAATATAATCACAGTTACCTTAGTACCCTCAGTCTAATCAGCCTCATTCAAGGACAAATGTTCCCAAGGGGGAGATAATGTAATACCCTACATTTTTTAGCTAGTCTTTAAATCATCGTTCCTACGTGTATAAGCTAAAATCCAAATAATTCTCATGTGAATATAAGTTTCATGATCTTTATCCTCGTTTTTAATGTTCTTTTGAGGTGAAAAATATTCATAAGAATCACTTAGAGAAAAGTTGAGCTTAGAGCCTATGATTCGTCCAAAGTTTGGCATTTGATTCTACAAGTGTCTACTTTGAATATGTATAAATTTTTATGTACATAGAATTTTTACCTCAAGATCAAAAAATTATAGATAATTGAATTAGCTTTCCAACGATACCAATTTCGCCTTGATCCGATACCCGAGCGAAAAGTTATTGAATTTTCCGTGTGAGGTAGTAAGTCAACACGATTGGGACGTGATGCGTCGGTCATCGATGCAACTAGCGACGTGATGCGATGGCAATCGTGTTACAGAACTATTTCACAAGCTATTTCAGTTCCTAAAGGGTCTAGGGGTACTTTGGTCACTTCCCCTCACCCAAATCCATCCATAACACTTAATTTCAGTCCCAAAAGCATTAGATACATCATAATTCATCTCTTTTTCTCCAAGAAAACCCTATCCCCTTCAATAACACCAAGAACTCCACCAAATTTTCTCCTAGAAAGTTAATATTCCAAGCTTCCGGATTCAAGAACTTCAAGAATAAGCTTCAAGAACACCATTAGAGATTTAAAGTTCAAGCTTTCACATTCAATTTATTAAATAAGGCATGTGGAGTTATGAACAAGGATACTCTTTCCTCCTTGTGCCCAAAACAAGTTTTAAAGTTGAATTTACGTATATTGCAATTAGGTTTCTTACCCAACTTATCTTGTTTTGATATTACGGATTTGTAAAGTGATTTAAGTGTGAAAGTGCATGCTTGTTCTCCTCTATTTAGGCTTGATTTAAAAATTATCAATTGATATTTCAGCATTATATTATGTTGCAAGTTATATGAAATAAACCATGAGATTCAAAGGCTTTAGTGCATCAAGATTTTGCATGCTCATGTTTTGATCTATAATATTCATATTGTGATTTTGATTTCATTATCTTGACTTAAATTATTGAAGTATTTCAAGAAGATTATTGAGCATGAAGTATTAATTTGATTTGACATGAATTTAAAGCATGGGTTATTAAGCCCTAGTTTGAATATTGATATTTCAGGAAGATTGTGCTATCAGGCATCCTATAATTTGTTTATTCTCATATTCTAAACAAGATTTGATCTTTTGACCCTCAGTTTAGATATGGAATCTACTTTACAGTTTTGATTACAGTTTAGAGTAAACAGATGCATAACTAGTTTTCATAGTAAACCTCATGCTAGTATTAAAGTGGATTTCCTACAAATTGAGCATACTGATTAAAGGAAGTAGTATTTAGCACCGAGCGGGAAGTGTGGGTTTATTGCATCCTACTTCCCCAGAACTACGAGCCAATGTAGGCATAGATTCAGATTATATTCCATTTGTATATGGATACAGATATAGATTGTGATCACTTAGCTTAGGTTGTACTCCTTGGCAAGTATATGACACCTCTCCCCAACGTAATTTTTTGCCCTTAGGGGAACTAGACATTGGACATTATTTTAGCTCACATAGTGTATGTCGGTTAGAAGAACCTCCCTAAGGACTAAGTCCTAAAACAGAATAATAGAACAACTTTTAGAAACTAAGTGTAAAGGCTCATGATTTTATGCATATATTGATTTACATAAGTCATTGGCTATGAGATTTCAGCATTTAGTTTACCGATACAATGGTGAGTCCTTTTCACTTAGCCTGCATGATTTGAAAATAGACTTAACTTCAATTCTACTTAGTCCACTAGTAGAAGAGTAAACGAACAACTTTTAGAACTAAGTGTTATGACTCACAAGATTTATATAGTATGTTTAATCATTCACGATTTTCAGCTTTCAGTTATTCAAGCCAATGTGAGTCATTTATACATAGAATGCATTATTTTACAAGTTTATATGAACATTGAGATATTATTTTACTTATGCATTCACCCCCATATGCTTAGTAAATTCCAAATGTATTGATCCACATATACATCTATGTACAACTTTTTTTGATAATGTAGGTACCAGTTCAGTTGTAGTCCATATATCATGATCAGACAGTTGCAGATTCCATCCAACAGATGATGCGTCCTCCTACTTTAGGGACTTTAGTTAGATGTTATTTATGTGCTTTACTTTCTTACTCATATGTATCAATTAGTGGTAGTTGGAGTTATGTCCCAGCTATCTATAGTCTGTATAGTAAAGGCTTCACAACTATTAGTTAGAGTCGGTCATGTAATTTCAGTTCTGCTCTTCAGTTTCATCAAAATTTAAAATTTTATTAGTATTGTATTTTTTCTAGATTTCATCTCGATTATATTTTCGCACAATAATTTCAGTCATTTTATACATATGTAAATTAGTTGCTCAGCAGTATGCTAGTACAAGGGTTAGCTTGGGATCACTTGTGTTCCTAAGCACCGTATGACATCTCGGGACCTATTTTTGGGGCGTTACATATCGTAAGGGTACGAATCGTGATCTAACTCATATAGACCATCCATAACCAAAATAGTCCACTCTTGGTTAGGTTTTACTTTATACGGTTGGGCAACTTACGACTCATGAGATTGGTTACGACCAAAGGATGACCTTGTCGTATGCTGGACAGTATACTTACCTAACATACTGTCTAGGGAACAAAAGGGGAGGTCATGGTGGGTACAAATTATGACCTAGGGTACGACTCAAGTACCCCTAACCATATCCACTCCAGAGACATCAAAGAGGTTGTCTCCTTCAAGGTTTCAAGTCTAAGTGTTCCAATTCTTTCCCACATGGATAGGTAAGTATAGATAAAAGTTAATGCCATAATATGAACCTAAAAGTCCTTACACAAGTTGGAAATAACACACAATAAGGACACAACACAACACACATATCATGATCATTGCCATTCAACTAAAAATTTTACAAGGTCACATTCTCGGGTGTTTCATTCTCCAACACTTAGGATCATTCATCCATGAATGATGGATAAGATAAGAATAAACATAAGTTAACACATCAACATGTATTAAATCACCCTTACACAATCTAGAAATAAGAACATGACAAGGATGCAACATAACACCTGTCACGATCATCAATTAACCACTTTGTTTCATTCACTAAGGAATCCAATCCCATTATTTATCAAAGTCACATGGATTCTTAAAAGTTTAGGGACTCGAGCCCGTTATCAAAGGAAACTTGAATCCAAGATAGACATCAAATTAAAGAGATCAACACATACCTAAATCACAAGCTTTCAAAATGAGAAATAGATGCGGGTACTTGGACTTCATATCCTCTTTCGCCTCCCACATAGCTTTCTCGGACTTTTGGTTCCTCCATAGAACCTTTACTGAAGCCACATATTTTGATTGCAACCTGCAAACTTGCCAGTCTAAGATCCTCACCGGGATCTGTTCATAGGACAAAGAGTCCAAACTACCAACATCTTACAAGGGAATAACCAAGGAAGGATCACCCAGATATTTCCGCAACATAGACACATGGAAAACCATGTGAATTGAGTGCATACAAGGAGGAAACTCCAACTCATAGGAAACATTATGAATTCTCTTCACAATTAAGTAAGGACAACCATAGCGAGGACTAAGCTTCCCCTTTTTTTCCAAGATGCATCACATCCTTCATGGGAAATACTTTCAAGAATACCCAATCGCCCTCATTAAACTCTACGTGTCTACATCTCACATCGGCATAGGACTTTTGGATACTTTGGGTGGTTTTCAATCTATCATAAATCACCTTCACCTTCTCTAAGGCTTGGTTAACTAAATTGGGCCCAAGCAACTTACCCTCGCCATCTTCGTACCACCCAATTGGAGATCGACATCTGCTACCATACAATGCTTCGAAAGGCACCATGCCAATACTAGAATGGTAACTATTACTATAGGAGAACTAAATCAAAGGAAAGTGATCAAACCAAATACCACCATAATAAATGATATAAGCCCGCAACATATCCTCCAGTGTTTGGATAGTTCTTTCCGCTTGAACATCTGTTCGCAGGTGGAAAGCAGTATTAAGGCATACCTTAGTTCCCAAACCTCTTTGGAATGACTTTCAAAAGTTGGATGAAAATGGAGGACCACGATCCGAGATAATAGATGTCAGAGCACCATGCAACTTCATGATTTTTGCAAGATACAACTTGGCATAATCTTCCATCGAGAAATTAGTTCTCACGAGCAAGAAATAGGAGGACTTGGTCATTCAACCAACAATGACACAAATAGAATCACTTTGATTCTGTGACCTAGGAAAACCGGTAAAAAAATCCATATTAATAGACTCCCACTTCTACTTGGTCAATACAATCTCTTGGTATAGGCCACTGGTCCTCATATGCTCAACCTTTACTTGTCAACACAATATATACCTAGCCACGTAGCTTATGATATCATGCTTTATATTATTCCACCAATAGAACACTCTAAGGTCATGATATATCTTGGTGGAACTGGGATGAATAGCTCAACGGGTTCTATGAGGCTTGATGTGACCCTTTCCCTCAATCCATCGATGTCGAGAACACATATCCTACCTTGGTACCTCAAGATACCATGACCACCAATCACAAAGTCCGCAACTTTGTATTAACCCATATTACTCTTGATCTTCATCAATTTAGGGTCCAAGACTTGATTTTCCTTTATCTCAACAACAAGAGATAATTAAGATATCTGATGCAAAAACACACCACCATCGTCGGAGTTCGCAAGTCAAACTCCATTATTAGCCAATCTATGAATATCTTTCACCAATTCTCACTTATCCTTATCAACATGGGTCAAACTCCCCATAGACAATCTACTAAGATAATCGACGACTACATTCACCTTACCGAGATGGTAATAAAGACTTATATAATAATCTTTTAATAGCTCAAGCCACTTTCTTTTCCGAATCTTTAAATCTTTTTGTGTAAACACATATTGGAGGATCTTATGATCAGAAATGATATCAAAATGAACACCATAAAGATAATGCCACTTAATTTTCAAAGCAAAGACCTTTGTTAACAATTCTAGATCATGGGTGGGTTAGTTCTTTTATGAACTTTCAATTACCTCAAAGCATAGGCCACCAACCTACCATATTGCATCAACACGCAACAAAGACCAACCTGAGAAGCATCACAATAGACCACAAAACCATCACTACCCTCGGGCAAGGGAAACGCTGGATCCAAAGTCAATTTATCTTTTAACTTTTCAAAACTACCAATGCACACATCAGACCATACGAACTTGACCTTCTTTTGGGTCAATTTTGTCAATGTGGCAGCTATAATGGAAAAACTCTCCGTAAACCTTCTATAATAACCAACTGCACCTAAGGAGATCCAAAAATTAGTTGGAGTCATGGGTCTAAACCACTTCTTAACCACCTCAATCTTTTGGGTATTTACCTTTTTCCCTTCACTAGAGATGACATGACCAAGAAAACCTAAGGCTTTAAACAAAAACCACACTTAAAAAATTTGTATACAAACGTTGTTGTCTCAAAGGTTGTAGCATGGAACAGAGGTAATCTACATGATCTGCCTTACCCTTATAATATAGAAAGATATCATCAATGAAGACAATGACAATCAAGTTCAAAAATGGATAGAAGACCCTATTCATCAAATCCATGAATGTCGACAGGGCATTGGTCAACCCAAAGGACATGAAAAGAAACTCATAGTGGCCATACCGGGTTCTAAAGACCATCTTAGGGGTATTCGCATCCCTAATCTTAAGTTGATGATAACTCGATCTAAGATCAATCTTGGATAAACACTTCGCACCCTGAAGTTGATCAAATAAATCATCAATCCTAAGAAGAGGATATTTATTCTTTACAGTCATTTTGTTCAACTGAAGATAATCAATGTACATATAAAGAAAACCATTCTTCTTGCGCACAAACAACACAGAATCACCCCAAGGAGACACACTAGGCCGAATGAAACCTTTATCTAAGAGATCTTTCAATTTCTCCTTAAGTTCTTTCACCTCCGTCGGAGCCATTCTATAAGTAGGAATAGAGATCAGACGAGTTTCTGGAACAAGATAAATCCCAAAATAAATTTCCCTATCAGGAGGAACAACGGGGATATCATCGGGAAACTAAGACCAAATGATACAAGCACCTCTTTGAAATCAACCCTTGGGCCTTAAGATAAGAAATAAACCTTTCCTTAGGCACTAAAAGACCACCTTCCCATACAATAAATGGCTCATTAGGGAATTTAAACATGACCCTATGGGTCTGACCATCTAAGAAAGAATAGCAAGAGTACAACCAATCTATTCCCATGATCACATCAAAATCAATCACGTCTAACTCTATAAAATCAACAAGAGTATCATTACCATAATTAGGTATCACACACCCCTTATAGACTCTTTTAACAACCACAGAGTCACTAACTGAGGTAGAAATAAGAAAAGGAACTGACAGACTCTTGAGACCATAATCAAGAAGCATAGCCACATATGGGGTCACATAAGAAAGAGAAGAACCTTGATCAAGGAAACAATACGTATCACAGAAGAAAAGTCACAACATACCCGTGACCACATTGGGAGATGCCTTAGAATCCTGGCAGGTAGTAAATGCATACAAATAGTTCTAGCCAGTACCGTTGCAAGAGACTAAAGCAGCAGCAGACGCAGCACCCTTTGGTACGGGAAGAGGAGTAGCAATAGGGGTCCTATTCATCGAAGCATCCATTCATTAGTGTAGGGATTGGAAAATCCATCTTGGTGTAGGTCTTGTAAAAGACTTCAAAACTTTTTTAATGAAATTAAATGGATTTTCATCTGTGTTGAACATTTGGCAAGAAAGGGTGATTGAGTATGTGAGTTCCTTTAGTCCACCTAAGAGTGAGGTTTGAACTACCATTGGTGAGGTGTGTTTGAAGTTTTGATACACTTTATTATGCTAATCATTAGTGATAGTAAGGGTCTCATTATCTATCCTTCTATTTCCATGCAAATCTTCTTCATCTTTTTTTTTGTGTGTTTTCTTTTTATTGTAGTTGCTGTTTTTTTTCGTTGTGTGTCCATTTTCAGTTTTAGCCTTCCTTTAGTGTATCAATTTGATAGGGTAACTCTTATTGTATATGCCTAAGAAGACCATAATAAACACATCTGCCTCTTCCCTTCTCATACTCACCACATTGACTCTGACCACAGAATCTGTAAGGAGGGCAGGGTGGAGTAGACTGAGCACCCCTAGTATGGAATTGGGCACCTTGTGCCCTGGAATCACCACTAAAATAAGTCTGACAACCACCCAAAACCTTTAGGTAAGGAGAGTGGATACTAGCTAATAAGAATAAACTTGAACTCCCCCACTTCTTTCGTGGCCACTTGCCACTATTTCCACCACTACTCTCGGAAGGCCTAAACTTTCTCCCTTGCTTTTCAGTAAACTTAGCTTGTATTTTCTTCTCTTCCTCCACTTGTTGCATATACACAGTCAACCTAGAGATATCGATATTGTCAATCAACAAGTTTGCTTTGCTCTCATAGACTAACTCATGAGATAGTCCCGATACGAACTTACACATCCTAGCCCTCATGCTACAAACCATTTTGGGAGCATACTTCGACAATTGGTGGAACCTCAAGGAATACTCTTAAACGGAAATTCTCCCTTTCTTTAAGTTCACAAGCTCTTCCAATTTTACCTCCTTCAACTCTTGAGAAAAGAAGCGGTCAAAGAAAGCCTCGGAGAAATCCACCTATTAAGCCGACTAGAATCAATACCTCTAGATAACTCCTAACTCTTGTACCATAGGTATGCAACATCCTTCAATTGGTAGGATTCAAACTCAACACCCCAGCTTCTAAAAAATGTATGATTCAGAAAATCTTCTCTATTTCATCGATGAAGCCTTGAGATCTTTCTCAACCTTCATACCGGATAACAAAGGAGGGCTCAACCTCATGAATTGTCCAATTCTTGTGGCCTCAGAAGAAATGCTAGCTGGAGTACCACGATCTGATTGAGAAGCCACCAATTGGGTTAGGAGGTTGATAGAGCGACAAATCTTTGATTAGTAGAATCCCTTTAAAAAGATAAATCAGAGTTAGTAGGAATAGGAGGGACCCTATAAATATGCTTGGATGTTACAGCTTTAGAACGAGTCTAAACTCCCGTAGATGGATGAACTCTATCCATAGGGTCCTCAGTTTGATCTGAAGAGTTTACTATCTGAAAGATAGTAAATGGAAATAGAGAAATTCAAGAACTTGGACTTTATAGCTTAAGATTGAAATACAAGAAAGGGAAAGATTTCCTAAGAGGTCTCATAGCCTCTCTTTTATAAGTGTGGTGTGCTTCACACCTATAAAAGAGACTCTAATTGACACGTTATTATGAAAAGCTAAGTGACCATGAATCTAAGCTCAGATACCAACTTGAAATGACCCAAACTTCAGAACCATGTCATATGGGAACCTCAAGCTCATATGAACAGGAGGTTGCCCTAATAACCCAACCCAAACACCTCATTGTCATATGAGTCGAAGGAACTCCAACTCATATATCAGAGTATTAAAAATAATAACATAAGTCAACATTAGATTCATTATAATAACTACACCCAAGTTCACAGTTGTTCACAATACCTCTATGAAAGACCAATGTTAACAAAAGTATATTTTGGGAGAAACCCCCAACTATAGCCAAACCAAGTCTTAAAGAGACTAAGTATAAAGATAAGGAATTAGACATGAATATCTTTCATATGTAAGAAAGCTCACCCCTTCATGTTAATGCATGAACCACTTTAATCTATAAGTCATTGCACGGGAAAATAAGAAGAAGCTCCAGTACCTACGTCGCATGGAGATGTACCATCCAGAGATTGTTAGTAGTTGGAACGCTAGTATGTAAGTCAAACACAAGTGATAAAATACATTTTCAATCAACCACAAGTCAATATAACACATTTCGTCACATTCACACACTTATCCTTATATATAGATCCTTTATATGGGACTCAAGAAATCAAGATTCATCCATATTTTCACTCATACACATGGATATATACGACAAGCTCATAATAGACTACAAATCAAAGAAGGCATCACACATATTCTTAATTTATTCATTCATATGTCATGGAATGAAGAACTTTCAATCAAGTTGGCCCATTGACAAAATCTCATTGCCATTTTTTTAGACTTTATTTCATTATACTAGGAACTCAAATCACTAGTCATATCACTGGCCTTAGAACTCAAATCACTAGATGTATCACCAGCCTTAGAATACAAATCGCTAGCCATATCACCAGCCTTGAAACTTGAATTACTAGCCATATCTTGAGACAAGCTATTGTAACCTCGAGAGATCTCTTTGGACTAGGAACTCAAATCGCCAGTCATTACACCAGCATTGGAACTCAAATCATTAGTCGTGTTATTAGATGAGGAACTCAAATTGACTATTATTTCATTAAACTAGGAACTCAAATCACTAGTTATTTTATTCGACGAGAAACTTGAATCACCCGTTGTTCATTGGCACCATCGATCAACATTAGAAATCTTGACCCATTAGTTCATGCATTCACATTTACCCAATCCACATCTCATCAAGGCTCTTAGCTCATTTAGCCATTTCAAATATTATACATAACCAGATAGTCCTCATGGGAGCCTTTATTGCTCAACCATTTCAATATGCCAATGCCTTTAATAAATTCAACATGCAAATTAATTTAAGGTCATCAAGAACCATACAACCACTTACATGTCAACAATAATATTATATCATATTATCTCCACCATCGGTTCTATACATAATTCAAGTTCATTTTAATGACTAGGGATATACCTTTTCTTTAGTCATCAACTATCAAGATTATCATTTTCACAATACATGGATCAAACACCTTCACAATATTATTTAATAATTATTCATGCTCATTTGGGCCATTTCCTTAACTCAACACATAGTCAGCATGCAACTACTCATTTCACGTAGACATTTCACAAACACCTTGGGTGCATACCCTTAATGAGGTCATTCACATGGTAGAAATCATTAAGTCTAGGGTTACTCAAGACCCTCAAGTTAAAAAGCATACAATAAGCATCTACATATTCAATTTACCATCAATAATTTATATCAACACAAGTATCAACAAGAATCATCATTATTCATTATTAGGTAGCAAAACAATTTTTTTATTTGATACAAAACAACCATGTACACTTACTAATCCAAGTGTGAAATACATGGGTTTATATTTATTTAAAGGGAGAAAGATATACATGCCTTAAACAAGATGGCACACCAGCAATATTACTCTTCCTCTTGTAACAAGATGCAAACCTTCAAATCCTAGCCTCCAATCTTGCCTCTAGAGCCTTTAGAGTATTTAGGTTGTTTCATTCTTAAAACAGGAAGACTAAGGAGGCTACTATGAATTGTATAGGTTAAGAACTTAAATTTTTAGGAAAGGTAAATGACTGAAAGTTCCTTGGTTAAAATTTGGAAAACACACATGTGCAGGGGTACGACTCCCCATCATGTTTCACTTGGCAATCATAACCTAGGGTAGGAGTGGTACCCTAAATTATACCCTAGCCTTCTCATAGGTTAAACACACTATTATGGGTGAGAAAAAGCATCTTTGAGTCATATCCTAAGGGTAAGTCTCGTGACCTAACTCGTATATACCATTCGTAACCAAAACAGTCCACTCTAGTTTAGGTTTCACTCCATATGGTTAGGCAACTTATGACTCGTGAGCTTGGTTACGACCAATGGATGACCTTTTAATATTATGGATAGTATCTTAACCTAACATAATTCTTAGGGTAATAAAGAGGTGATCATGGTGGGTACGAGTTGTGACCTAGGGTACGACTCAAGTACCTCCAACTGTATCCACTACAGAGATATCAAACAAGTTGTTGTCTTCTTTAAGGGTTCAAGTCTAGGTGTTCAAATTCTTTAACACATGGATAGGTAATTGTACATACAAGTTAACACCCTAATATTTACCTAAAAAGTCCTTACAGAATTTGGAAACAACACACAACAAGTACAGAACACAACACACATATCATGATCATTGCCATTCAACAAAAAATTTTGCAAAGTCATATTCGTGGGTGTTTCATTAAGGTAATTCTATGAAAATGATAAAGATTATTAGAAATAGGAGGGTTAATATAGATTATGTCCAGGAAACTAAATGGTTAGGCACTAAGGAAAAAGATATAGATTTGTATAAATTGTGTTACTCAGGTAGCATTAGACATAGAAATGAGGTAGGTATCTTTGTAGATAAAAAAATTAGGGGGAGGGCTGTAGAGGTTATGAGAGTCAGTAATAGGTTAATGTCTATTAAGTTTATCATTGGAAGGTCTATGATGAATATTATTAGTGCCTACGCTCTACAAGTAGGCTTGGAAAAGGAGAAGAAGAAGGGTTTTTGAGAGGTTTTGGATGAGGTGGTAAAAGGCATCCCAATCACTGAGAAGTTGTTCATGGGAGGAGATTTCAATGGGCATATTGGTATTTATAGTAAGATTATGATGATGTGCATGGCAATTTCGATTTTGGGGAAAGGAATGATAGAGGAGCTTCTCTTTTGGATTTTTCTGAGGGTTTTGGATTATGGGCAGCAAATTTGAGCTTTAGAAAGAAGTAGGAAAACCTTATTATGTTTCGTAGTTCAGTGGCCAAGACTTAGATAGACTTTTTGCTCCTTAATAATGGAGATAGAGCATTATGTAAAGACTGTAAAGTCATACCTTACGAGAATCATTTGACCCAGTATTAGCTTTTAGTAATGGAATTAGTAATTAACAAGGGCAGAAAGAAGAGGGGTATGGAGGAGCAGCCCAAAATTAGGTAAAGAAGCTTGACTTTTGCCAGTGCTTTAGAAATATAAAGGAAGTTGGAGACGAGGGATTCTTGGGAGAGTAGAGGGTATATGGATAGTATGTGGAAGACGACAACCAATTGTATTAGGGAGATGGCTAGAGCAGTGTTAGGTATCTTGAGAGGTCATTCTAGCAAGCATCGAGGGACTGGTGATGGAATAAAGAAGTTACAATAAAGGTGGAGACTAAGAAGATGGTATATACAAAGTTTGTGGGGAGAAAATATGATGAGGAGAAGCAGACTAATAGAAAGAAGTATAAGTTAGATAGGAAGGAGACTAAGTTAGCAGTTATAGCAACTAAGAAAATAGCTTTTGAGAGTTCATATGTGACTTTAAAGGAGAAAGGCGGGAATAAAAAACTGTATAGGCCTAGTAAGACTAGGAAGGGGTGGGGCCAAGTGAAGTGTATAAAGAGGAAGGTGGCAAACTGTTGATGGAGGATGCCTTTATTAGGAGGAGGTGGCAGTTATATCTTCATTGACTTTTAAACGACAATAGTAGAAAAAGCTTTGTGCTGGGGGACTTAGAGAACTCAGAGAGGTGTCAAAATTATGGTTATTGGAGGCGTATCAAGAAGGATGAGGTCAGGGGTAAGATTCGAAGAATGCGTAGGGGTATGGCGACTGAGCCAAACAAAATTCGATGAATTTTTGGAAGAGCACTGGCAGGGTAGGTTTGGTGTGGCTAACAAGGTTGTTTAACATCATTTTTAGAACATCAAAGATGTTTAATGCTTGGAATAGAGTATGATGATTCCATAATATAAGAACAAGGGAGACATTCAGAGTTGTAATAATTATAGGGCCATTAACTTATTGAGTCATACTATGAAGGTTTAGGAGAGGGTGGTAGAATTAAGGTTGAGGAGGATAGTGACCATTTTTGGGAATCAGTTTAGTTTCATGCCAGGTTGCTCAACTACTGAGGCAATTTACCTCATGAGGAGATTAGTAGAGTAGTATAGGGAAAAGAAAAAGGACTTTCACTTGGTGTTCATTGATCTTGAGATGGTGTAATACAAAGTTACTAGGGAGATTTCGTAGAGGTTCTTGGAGGTTTGAAGGATTCCCGTGGCATACATTAGGTCGATCCAGGATATGTATGATGGTGTAAATACTTATGTGAGAATGATGAGAGGTTATTCAAGTCACTTTCCTATTTTTATAGGTTTTCACTAGGGATTGAATCTTATCTCATTTGTATTTTTCTTGGTGATGGATGTTTTGACGCAACATATTCAAGGAAAGGTGCCTTAGTATATGTTATTTTCTTATAACATTATACTAATTGATGAGACTCGAGGTAAAGTCAATGATTTGTTGAAGGTATGGAGACAAACCCTTGAGTCAAAGGGCTTTAGGTTGATAAACAATGCTATATGTAGATTTGATGATGAGTAGTTAACTATAAGGAACCAGGTCCCTAAATGTGCAAGGTATAGTAAACCTGGCACACGCCATTTGCACAGTTTTGTCTATTTGTGTAACAAAGTTATAGGTGCTATTTTTACTAATTAAGACAGCTGGTCTAATGATATTTCATCTCTATTCATCATTAATTTATAAAAGGAAAGAAATTGCTCTTAATCAAACAGTTTTAGAAGATTACTTAAGCATTGTTCATGTTCTTATCCTTGTAGTATGTTTTAGGAGTGAATGAGAGTTCTTGAATATTGATTTGTAATCGAACTACCCATGCTAAAAGATTAGTGTTTTTCTTTTGTTGAGAGAGGTGATTAGGTAGAGTTGCCTAAGTTTATTGTTAGTTAGAGTCAACCAGTTTTTGTGGTTCCTTGGTCAAGTCTCCGAGATGTGCTTGTAGTAGAGTTTCTACTAGCAAAATAAGCCTAGAGGTAGGCAAAAATTGAAACTGTAATCAAGAGGTTGATTATAGTGGATTTCTTTGGTGCTTGTGAGGAAAATCTGTGGTTTTTCCCTTTCTTGGTTTCCATGTAAAAATCTTGTGTTCTTACTTTCCTACACTACCTTTGTTTTTCTTATGATTAACTTCGAGGTACCTGGTCCCTCACAGTGTGGTGCAACCCCATGGGTTCCAAAAATTGGTGTCAGGGCCAGCTTCACTCTAAAAGGTTCATACCTAGAGTGTTCAGTTCATCATGGTTTCTATAACTGAACTAGGGGTGGAAAGAAAAGAAGCATAAAGGGAGAGATTCTTGACCTTTAAGGATTTAGAGTCTGGTCCAGCTGAACAAGAAACTGATGTTGATCTTTTGGCCAAAAAAAACTATTAGAGCTATAAAAGGGGTGGTCAACCTAGCAAAAAATGGTAGTAATGAAGTATTCATGAGAAACTACCAAATGCAAAAGACTGATCCGGTCCTTGTAAAGTCAAATAAGAGAACTACAGCTGAGTATGCCATAAAGAAAGATCTGACAACATGGGGAGATTCTTCTAGTAAACTTGATGAAGATGAGAAGTCTAGAGATTTTTCTATGCTAGCAGTGGAACTCAATTAAGTTATCTATGATTCCCCATTGGCATTCATGGAAAACTCAGAAGATAAAAAGAAAAATAGGTAACTATTTTTTATATTAAGGATAATCTAGATAACTACTCTATAAAAAGGATAAAGAGGCTTGTTAGTGTGTTGATAGACTTTGTATATGACTTACTACTAAGAAAAATTCTCTAGAAGAAAAATGTCATGACCCGAGCCTAGGCCCTGGTCTCAACGTGCATCTCGAACCACGAAGGTTCGAGAGACCCCTGTAACTCCCCAACCCACTATTGATATTATCTACTTTGGGTCACTAGGGAGTAAGGTTTTCTTACTTATATACCCAGTATCCCTCCTATGTTTTGTCAATGTGGGACTCCTTCCTAAGTTGGAGTGTTACATACACCCCCCTTATGGACTCTGCATCCTTGATGAGGCTTGCCCCACTGAATGGGATTCGCCTATACTCAGTTTGAACTCTGTCCCATATCGACAAGGATGAAGCAGGAGTACCTCTGATACTATTCTGTCACAACCCGAGATGAGGCCCTGGACGAAATGGGCATCTCAAACCACAAAGGTCTGAGAGACCCCTGTATCTCCCCAACCCACTAGTGATATTGTCCGTTTTGGGCCTAGGCCCGCACTTCTTTAAAACGTGTCACAAGGGAGTAAGACTTTCTTACTTATATACCTAGTATCCCTCTTGTGTTTTTCAATGTGGGACTCTTTTCTAAGTGTGGGTGTTAAAAAATGTAGAGAATCAAGAAATTGAATTAACTGCCTTATCTCTTCAGATTTCTAAAACAAAAGAACAGTTTGCTAAGTTAAAATCTGGAAATCGTAACTGGGTTAGTCAAATGAATAAAATCAATGCTTTTAAGTGTAAAGAGAAAAAAGAAGCCTCAAAGCATCAAATTAAACTTGAAGAGAAGCTGAGGAACTCTCAAAAGCACCTTGGGTCTGCACTTCAAAAGAATGAAGAATTAGAAATGGATTGGGTCCATTTGAAAGAAGAGTTAAACAAATTACTTAAATGGATTGCTTCTTCACAGACTCTTTCTAAATTGAATAGTCAAAATGTTAACCGTGTCAAAGGCCTGGGTTATCAAGAAAAAACTCAACCAACTAGGTCCAAAAGGAAGAATGTAAATGATGCTAGAAACAAAGCTTCCAAACCTATGTGCAATTATTATTAAAGAGATGGGCATACCAAAAGAAATAGTCAAAGCTTGATAAGAGCTATAATGAGAAAATTCAGATATGTTCAGCAGGAGTATACACAGCCAAATGAGATAAAGAAGAATTTTCTACAATTTGGTGGGTCTAGAGCTGGAAAATTGTACACACATCAAGAGTTGTTCCCTTTAAAAATTGACCCTTGACACACTAAGAGCTAAATGGGACTAAGAAAAGTATGAGGTATTACAATATCTCCCCCTTGGTAATATTCATCCTCGAATGAGACTAGTTAAATAGAGGATACTGAGGAACTGAGACTATATACTGCCATGCACAACTAAAACAAAACTGCATGACCGAATCTAGTATATAATGAGCGACTGGCTAATCTAAGAATGCATAATGTGACATGATGATAATCACATGGCTGAAACTGAGATTTGAAAAGAACTGAGTTAAGGAAGACTGATTGGATTGAGAGTTCTAAACTAAGGTTACTACGATCACATACTGAACATGCACATTAGGGATCACACGTACATGACTAAGTCTAAAACATTAAAAACCTCCATTATGAAACTAATTTATGAGTTGACTTGCCTTTACTTACTGTAAGGAACTAATTCATGCTGAAAGTTTAGGACTCACTTGAGGTGTTCATAATGCAATCATACATATAGAAATTATGCCAGCACGATTCATGAGACAATGATACTAAGATCATACAATGGGTATTACACTGCCTGAGTTGGAATACTTGGAAAACTAGACTATTCACTAAATAATTATGAACTGAATCATGACTAAATATCTGAATCTGAAATTGATGCTTGGTGCATGGGCTAAGATGAATTTGTAATTTGCACAAATGCAAACATTTGACCTCATTGAATGGCCTTACTACAAATGGAAACATTTGACCTTATTGAATGGCCTTACTCACAAAAATTTGGGTATTAATACTAAACGGAAAGTTGGAAATCTATAGGAGCATATCTGCTTGATTGCTAAATTGGATCGCAGTCTATATGGACTAGATCATACTAACTGCTCATACTCAAATAGTGTATTTCTTTAACACTCTTCTAATTTGAGCAAGACATCTAACTAAGACAGCATAACATTGCTACAATTCTATAACATGGAAAGTAGACCTATAAATCACAACCTAGGATAGAATTACTAAGCCTCAAGCAATGCAACTTCTTAATTTTAAGCTTAGCAACACTTCTCAAATACTCCCTCCACTATACGACCCTCTTTAAAACTGCACTTCACTTGAGACTACAGAAAACATTCACATAGTCACTGATAATTCCACCTACTAAAGTTTGAGCTCAATCAGTTCTCTCACTATATTCAATCCTACCCGAATCTACAAAGTGCACATATCACACCAAAATATGAGTCTAAATCATGAATTTAATAAACCTTGCACTTTCACTACTTCTCATCTCATGAATAAGTCTTATTACTGCTTCAACAACTACATTAAACCTCTTACTAGAAATTCACTAACGTGCAATGCATTCATCCACTTATACACCAACATGACATTCAAGCCAATCTTCAAAACCCCATATGCACTTCTAAACAAATACCCATAAAAGCATTTTTCTCATATTCTCTAATACCTCTATCAATAATAACTTCCATGCACTATTCTTAGGAAAACACGTATAAAACAATTCTCAAATAACCATGTCATACACAAAAAGCTTCACCTCAATATTATTTAAAACATATAGACTTACATAAAACAAGCATACAATAATCTTTCCCAACATGAAACATTTACTCTTTCCCATCTACATAATTGTTCATCATCACTATCTTGACTAAGGAAAGGTCACTGAAAGTTTAGGCCATAAGGACCTAATGACTGAACGAATACTATTCATAACTTGGACACTTCACTAAGGCCTTAGAAATAGAATATAAATATCATAAACTCATCAAAGAGGTCTAATCTGAGGACATACATGACACAAACTGAATGTCGCTGATCATTAAGAGTGTAGCATGAGTACTGGAACTGAACATACTATAAAACATAAGTACATGAGTCATACGATGTATGATCGGAGTTTGGAGTTCATAAATTTCTGGAACACGATTTATACTGCTGAATGAACTGGAACTCCTTATACTATATCACTAGCCTCTTTTCGACTTAGCAACTCAAGGGTACTACTAACCATACATGACACATAATAACCTAAGAAAAAAATGCAACCCTATACCCTATATCTCCCTTGGGCACACCTCTACAACATACTTAATTGTGAATAACTGAACTTTAACTCTTGCATACATTGTTCGAGGCTACTAGATCACTTCCATATAACTAGTATCACTAATCAAGCAACCATTACATCCACCTTGATGATCATCCAATATTTAATCTTAGTGTCTAGTGCTAGTCATACTTAACAACCATAATCAATCATAATCCTATGGTATACTTCACTAAAAATCCGTTAGCACACCTCTCTTCCACACATCTCTAGTACTTACCCATCTATGTTTCTAAATTAATTTCATGGCCATATAAGTTTCAACTAAACTACTTTTTCAAACCTTAAGGGAAGCCTAAATTAACAACACTAAACCACAAAATACTTTAGTTAATAACCAATACTTTTCTCACAAAATAAGTACCATCAATAATTCCGTTCATACTATAAGCAAACAATAATTCACCTTAACTAATCGCTCTTTATCTACCTTCTACTAAGGGACTTGTACCACATCCATTACCTCTAAACTAACACACAAGGACATATCACCTTTACACAAACTCTATAACACGTATAAGCTCATCTATATACTTTCAAACAATCATCATTCCCACCTTTCTTGTCACTACACTTCTATACCCATACTTCCAACTATAAAAAATATTTTGCTACTTATAAATCATAATACTCTAGGTTGCAATATTTCTCGAATGCAAACTCTATTTAATAATCGAGGTTCTCACTATCTCCTCTCATGAGCACTATTTATATTGAAAGGTTATCGAGGAATCTGAATACATATCTTACTCTGTCTTAATTGAACAACTCAAATAGATGAGGACATAAAATTTCAACTTAATGAACTTAACACACTAAGGAACTCCTCTCAAGCCCCATGTATGGTTTTTGGACTTACTAATAGTAAATTTGAGAGCATTATCTTAGTAGGAATTAGAACTTGCTAATCATGCCATCTTAAGAATAGGTCACTGATGGAGGATTATAGAGTTATGTTTGAACGGAGAGAAGTTTTTGAGAGAACAAATTTACAGCATGAAGAGTATGAAAGAAGAAATCTTTTTTTAAATGCCTTGTAGTCTCTCGAAGAAAAGTATATACGTCTCCATACCGTCATGCAAGACTCTACTAGACATGACTTTATAAACACCCTAGGATACTTGAACCTTGTGCTCTAATACCATATTTGTAAGGACCCGAGACTACCCCCTAGTCGTCATACGATTCTTAGGACCACAAGTGATCCCAAGCTAACCATTGTACTGGCATACTATTAAGAAACTGAGTTAAACATGTATAAAATGACTGAGTTTACTATGCAGAACTATAATCATGATGAAATCTGAGAAAAATACAATACTGATATAAATTTTATATTCTGATAAAACTAAAGAATAGAACTGATATTATATGACTCATACTAACTGACATCTGTGAAGCCTCTACTATACAGACTATAGATAGCTGGGATTTGACTTCAGCTACTATTAATCAATACATATGAGTAAGTAAGTAAAGTACATAAATAATATCTAACTGGAGTCCCCGAAGTAGGAGGACATATTATCTGTTGGCTAGAATCTAAAACTATCTGATCCTGGTATATAGACTACAACTGAACGGGTACCTATATTACTAAATAATGTACCACATAGACATATATGTAGATCAGTACTTCTGTATTGTACTGAGTATATAGGGTTGAATGCACAAGTAAAATAATGTCTTAACATCATCATAATTTGTAAAATAATGCATGCTAAATATAGATGACTCACATAAGCTGGAATATCTGAAAATGTTAAATCATAATCATGAATAGCAAAACATGTTGCATAAATCTAGTGAGTCATAAAATTTAGTTTCTAAAAGCTACACTGGTACTCTGTCTTTAAATCATGCTGTCTGAGTGTAGAAAGGACTCACTTCTATATTAGTAAACCAAAATCTTAAATCTCATAGTTAATTTCATACGTAAAGCAATATCTGAATAAAACTATTAGCATTTACACTTAATTTCTAAATGTTGTATTGTAAGTCTTATTCTGTTCTAAAATTTGTAGTCTGTATAATTTAAGCTATAAGGAGGTTCTTTTAGCTAACATACACTATGTAAGCTATCATAGTGTCCAACGTCTAGTTACCTTATGGGAAAACCTCACTTTAGGGAGAGGTGTCATAATCTTGCCATGGAGTATAATCTAATTGAAGTGATCATATCTGTAACTGTCATTCATATAGAAATGGGAATAATCTGATAATGTGTACCTACGTTGGCTCATAGTTTTGGGGAATGTAAACATACCCAACTTGGTGCTAAACACTACTCTCTTTAATTGGTATGTTCATTTTATAGGAAATGCACTTTTAAAAACTAATATAAAAGTTTACAATGAAAACCTCTTGTAGACATTTTTACTTTAAACTATAGCTAAATCTGTAAAATGGATTTCATATCTAAGCTGTGATCAAAAGATCTAATCTTTGGTCAAAATCTGAATATAACAAATCATCAGATGCTTAAAATCATAATCTTCTTGAAATAACAACATTCAAACTAGGGTTGATAACCCATGAATCTATTTCATGTCAAGTCATCATAAAACTTAGGTTAAGTAATGAAAATATCGATAATTCAAGTCTTAAATCTGAAAATTTCTGCAATATGCATGAAAATACGAAAGTAGTCATGCAATTTATCATCTAAATCACTTGAAATATCATAATCTTGAAAATAACAATATTGGGAATGAACCCTAATTTGAAATTCATGGGTAATCATATAAAATCATGTAACTTTGTAATTAAAAACTAGTTTTGGGCATAAGGATAAAAGAATTATCCTTGTTGAAAACTCCACATACCTTAATTAATTAAATTAATTAAGATACTTGACTTTGAATCCCTATTTATGATATTGAAGATTGTTTCTTGAATTTATTGAATTGGGAACCTTGAATTTTGGGTTATCTTCGAACAATAATGGTGGAATTTGAGTTTTCTTAGAATTTGAAATTCTAACTCTATGGTTTCCTTGGAGAGAAAATTGATGAATAATTAGTATATGTTGCTCCAAATACCCTAAATATTTTATTTTCCACAACTTGGGGCTTGGAAAAAAAAGACTAAATTGCCCTTGAAAGCTTAAGTTCAAAACTGGAGCCCGATTTTTCACCTCGGTCCGACGCGGTGCTATTGCATCACATCACTGGAAATGGACGATCCTAATTTTACACCCTGGTATGACGCAGTGCTATCGTGTTGCGTCACTGGAAATGGATGAGTGTGAATTTGCACTTCTCCGCGATGTGGTCTCCGCGATGTGGTACATACTCTACCACAATATCTGGAGTGACACTGGCCAATTACGGTAAGCTACTGGAAAGGGAAAAATGGGGCTTTGGGGTTCACCATGATGTAGCGTAATCATGGTGCTCCATTGAAAAGAGGACGGTTGAGAATTTGCCCTCCACCGCGATGCGGTACTATCGCGCTGGCTTACTACTTCTTATTACAAGTGCTATAACATCTCAAGCGAATTTTGGATTTAAGTGAAATTGATATCATTGGAAAGATGATTCAATTATATACAATTTGATGAATATAGAGCTAGAAAATTGTAAAAGCATCATGAGTTTTCCTTTTTAAAGTCGACCCTTAACATACTAAGAGATAAACGGGACTAAGAAAATTATGGGGTATTACAATTGGAGGGAGTTGATTAGGCAGGACATTGGGCAGTTAAAACTTATGGAAGACATGACCCTTGATATAAAGGTATGGAGGACGCAGATTGGGGTAGAAGGCTAGTAGGTAGGAGTCATTCGTAATAGTAGGAAAGAGTGCACTGTTTGTATTGGTGCTTGTAGTGTCTTGTAGCCTCTTGTTCATAATGTCGTGATAATATTTGTGATTTTGTATAGAAAGCTTATAATATTACTTTTTGGTATCTTATTTTCTTTATTATCTCGCGGTGTGTCACCCCTTGTTTGTTGGGTGCTTTTATATATTTTTTATATTTGTTATCTTTCCTGAGCTGAGGGTCAATTGGATACAGCCTCTCTACTTCATCTAAGGAAGTGGTATGGACTGCGTACACTCTACCCTCCCTAGACCACACTTTATGGGAATATACTGGGTATGTTGGTGGTGATGGTGGTGGTTGAGACGATGTGAGCTACCATTTGGGAACTTTTCTATTTGCAGGTGACGTGTTCATAGTACTTTATTTACTTGTATTATTTTCTACTTTGCTTAGTCGGCCTATGATACTTACTGAGTAGGTACTCACTCCTACTGTATCCTTTTGCTATAGATCCTAGTGCGAGTACGATACATGGTGGCTAATTTTGTGCTAGTCATAGTTGGTGGTTTGAGGTACTGGCATGTTTCAGGGTTGTCAAAATTGACTTCACATCTCCTCTTATTTATTTTGATGTCTTTATTTGTTTTCAGAGATAGATTTTTGTACATTTGGTACTTCAGATGTATTTTTTAGATGCTCGACGCTTATGATAGCAGGTGTTGGGGCTTTTATATATTTTATTTAGTCGTCTTCTAAATTTTGCATATGTATTGAAATGACTTCGGTCTAGAAGTCTTGTCTTGTCTTATATTATTATTATTTTGAATTTTTGTTTCTTTGGGTTATTGGCTTATCTACCAAGGTTGGGTTGAGGTAGACGCCATCATGATCTCACTTATCGGATCGTGATACAATATTTTAAAACTTCAAGTTAAAATCATGTCAAGAATCCGTGTTTGAACCCTAGTTCTCCTCATTGCATTTGCAATCGTTTTGGAAAAAATTTTGAGCCGCCACTTCCTCCAAAAGTTCACTAGTTTTATTTATTTTCAATTGCTCTTGGTTTTCTCCAAATTTAGAGTTTCTTTAGCTTTTGTCTCTGTTGTTTTACTTCGAGATAAAATAAAAGATTTCAGCCGTTTCGGTTGACTATATTTCATGAGTAAATTCGAGGCCGACACTCCTGTTCACTGCCCGCCAATAGGTCAGTCTATTTCTTTTTAATCTCGTTTTTCTTTGTAGTTTATTTAAGATGTAAAGCCTGAACATATCTATTTGTGGATTAGGTAACAACTTATTGTATTGTTTCAAATCTCATTAAATAATTTCTGTCCATAAAATATCATTTCCGTATGTGGTTAGAGATATTGATTTAGGGATGCATTTCGATCTCAAACAATGACGAGGATTGTATTCGGATATTTGCCATCTTGTTTTATAAATATGTGGAATGCTCCTAAGCATGTCATTGTCTCACTTAATACAATATACTTATGGACATGAATTGTTTTTTTCAGCTATGTATGTGGAATGAACTTCACGTTGAGATTTTGTGACATATGCCCCTTTTTTTGTTCAAATCTTAGAAAACATGTGGAGCTTTGAGTTGTTTTTATTGGAATCCGGTTATGCCTCTTTGGTACCTTCAAAAGAATGTAAAAAAGTACCCGCATACATTGAATAGTATGTCTCAGTAAAATCCCTCCTTTCATCTCCGTTCTTCATGAATCTTTCAGTGTTGTTTATGTGCTTGCGTTAAAAGCATGAATATAGGAAATTATTTAGCTTCAATATTGTGTCTTGTAGCATCGTTGTCAGTGACATCCGTTAGTTCTATTTGCTAATGCTGAATATAAAAAAAAAATTAGATAGTTAGAACATCTCTTAATGCCTCTTGACTATTCGATATTTAATATGTGAAAGTTGAGTGTTCTTCAAAATTCTTATGTGAATGCAATGTTCTATCCGATGATTGAATATTAGTTTGATAATGTACAATCTCATTGCGACTAAACATCCAAAAATGGAACTCTTGTGCGTTTTGGCTTGCTATTTTGAAGTGATTTTGTTCTTGTCATAAACTACGATTTACTAACTGTAAATCATGTTTTAAGCTCATGTTTTGACATCTTAAGACATTTTCTGGAAATTAACTTGGCCATTATTTCCGTTTTTATAGCTTATAAAAACACTCATAGATGAATGGTTAGAAGAGTATTAGCCATAATGTTAGCATCCTACTTCATAAATCTTTTAATTACAGACTCGTACCATGTCCAAGTTTAATCTTAAGTATATCTAGTGAATCTATTAGACCTATTAAATAGAATCTATTAGACCTATTAAATCCGCGCACCCCCTACAAATGGTATCAGAGCACAACAATTTAAAAAGTACGGAAGAGATATACATGTTAGAGTAGATATACATGTTAGAGTCAAAATTAGAATTAGAGTTAAAACAATTTACTTATAATTAATTAATTATGCGAAGACCATTTAAAAATAGAGAAGCTTTTAGAAAAATCAAAGAATCTTTAATTAGTAATTATCCAGAATATATAAGTCTAAATAAAACAAAAGAAAATCCACAAAAACTAGCCTACTTAATTACATTAATATCTAGTATTGAATCAAAATTAATAACACATTTAAAATCTAGAAGAATGAAACATATACTACTTAATTATGATAAAA